>NW_021703784.1:58363322-58383645 GCF_005190385.1 Monodon monoceros
ACACACACACACACACACACACACACACACACACACACACACACACATCAGCCCTGGGAAAAGGAAGGCAGGATATAATGCAGTCATAGTCCATACAGAGAATTATAATATTTGTATGGCATATGGAGTTAGACGGAGTAGGCTGTTTGCTCTGGTCCTCGTGGCTGGCTCCAAATGATAATGGGATCAGTAACCTCAGCATACTTATAACCCATTCTCAACATACTAGATAGGGAGCTAAGGCATAGGTAGCTGCTGGAAGGGTACCTGGCCTCTCTGGGGCAAGACTAGGCCTAGTGACCCCAGGGGTATTTTGTCCCTACTCCCTGGGACTACTATGATGGATACACCTGGGAATTTTCACATATACTCTGAATTTTTCACCCAGAGAATCCCAGGAATGGCCAACTGAGGAATGAAAGAAGTAGCCTTAGTCTATAATTACCAATAGA
Source organism: Monodon monoceros (assembly GCF_005190385.1). Taxonomy (NCBI): domain Eukaryota; kingdom Metazoa; phylum Chordata; class Mammalia; order Artiodactyla; family Monodontidae; genus Monodon; species Monodon monoceros. The sequence goes on from NW_021703784.1 coordinate 58,363,775, forward strand.
TGACATTGCCTCTGCTTGCACATCCCCAGTGATGGAGAGCTTCTTTCCTTCTCAGGCAGCTGATTCCGAGGAGACTTAGTAACTAACAATTAGCAAGCTCTTTCTTTTTTTTTTTTTTTTTTTTTTGCGGTACGCGGGCCTCTCACTGTTGTGGCCTCTCCTGTTGCGGAGCACAGGCTCCGGATGCGCAGGCTCAGAGGCCATGGCTGACGGGCCCAGCCGCTCCATGGCATGGGGGATCTTCCCGGACTGGGGCACGAACCCGTGTCCCCTGCATTGGCAGGCGGACTCTCAACCACTGCGCCACCAGGGAAGCCCAGCAAGCTCTTTCTTATAGTGAGCATACACCCTCTTTCTGGTGAATCTCTGTCCTGGCTCTGGCTCTGCTTTGGGACCCTTGGAGCTACTTTTTCCACCTGGCTTCCAGCCAGCCCTGCAGAGATGGGAAGGCAGTAATGGCGGGGGAGGAGGGTCCCCTGAGTTTACTTTTCTCAGGTAGCATAGCTCCAGTTCCTTCAGGCAATCCTTACAAGACATGTGCCCTGGACTTGGCCCAGTTGATCACTGTTCTCTCCTAGGCCCTGATCTGGGCATAGGACTTCATATGGCCTGGGAAGTACAGCCCAAATCAGGACTGTTCTATTCCTATTACTGGCTGTTAGACCTCTGTTAATGCAGCCTGAGCTGCCACTAGCTGTTTCTGCACAGGTACAGGCTGGACACTGATACCTCATATTAAGGCCTGTCTAGATCTCTTTTGGACCGCGAATCTACTGTTTAAGATTAGCTAGCTCTCTGATGGGGCCCAACAAACATATTCAGTCCTGCTCCAACAGAAAGGGGCTAAATCCTATTCTGCTTTCTCCCTTTCCCTTCCCAGAAACCTGCCTACATGCCTGGACCCAACCCTCAGAAAGGTCCCCACCGCCATGTCTGGCAAAGGGATCCGCTGTGGGCCAACCTTGGCCACTATCATTCTTACCTTTGCAGAGTGTTCTGGGATTTATGACATGGCCTTGTTGGTCGTGGGAAGGCTGTGTGCCCGGGGAAGGCGTGGAGATCCGGGCTCTGTGGGCGGGAGGCAGGCCCTTGGGAACTGGGGGTGGGACCCTCCAGTCTTAGAGCAGTCTCAGTCTGGCTAGAGCCCTCAACCCAAGCCCCGGATCCTTCAGCACCCAGTGTGAGTGTTGCTTAGTGCGCCTACCCCCACCCTGATTCCCTGATGCTGAGCTGGACTAGTAGACTAGGGTTCCCTTAATGGAGGGAGGTCTGAGTCCCCAGGGGAGATTTGGTCCTAGGCCTTTTAATACAAATCTTCCCTCCAGAAGGAAGCCCAGCGTGAAGGGTCACGGTGGTGGCGCAGTGGGGGTGGGGGAGGGAGTTCTCTGCCCAGAGGGAGAGGAAGCAGAAGAAGCCCAGCTGCCTCAGTCTGGGTCTGTCCTTCCTGGGTCTGGCCCAGCACAGGAGACTCAACCTGAGTGGAGAAGGTTCCCATGACCCTCAGTTCCCGAAAATCTTGGATCGGGTGACATGGTCTTCTCAGAGAGGAAGGAGATAGAGGTCTGGGCCTCCGGAGGGACTCTGGTATCTCGGGGTCAGGGTACTGCTGGCCTGAGGCTTGGATCATTCTGAGCCTGGGGGTGGGATGGCTGGTAGCCTGTGGTCCCATTGAAATAGGTTATGGGGCCCTCCCACTGTTCCTAGTTGAACTTGGGTGAAGAGCAGGAATGTGGTCAGACAGGGTCAGTGGGAAGGCTTGGGTCAGTCTGAGCCAAGGTCCTTTATCTGGGTTACTTGGCCTGAAGTAAACCTTGACTTGGAGCCTTAAGCTATCAAGTGGCAAGAGGCCTTAGTCCTAATGTTTGATCCTAGCATAGTTCTGGGCCTTGGTCTTCCCTTCTGTGGAATGGGAATAATAACCCTTCCACCTCTGACCCTTCTCCTGAGTGGGTATGAGGGTAATGGGAATGAGGTGGGCTATCAGAGCTCCCATGTCCAGGCCACTGGGAGCCTCTATTCTCCATACTCTTCAAGAGGTGAACCTATAGAACCAGTGTGCCAAAGGGATTCCTATGAGCTGACCCTGTCTCTCTGCTGTTCCTGCCCCATCTCCCTCTGTACCTCCTCTTCTGCACTGCTTTCCTTTTTCCTTTATGCCCTTCCTACTCTTTATACTCTGGCTCTTCCCTATACTCTGAAAAGCCAGCTCTGGAAAAGGCCCCACTTTCCTAGGCCCAGGTAACCCCACCAGGCCCCAAGTTGTGTCCCTTGCCCTGCCTGGGCACCACTCCCTACAGGATGTTCTCTGCGGCCTCCCAGCCCTTGGACCCCGATGGGACCGTGTTCCGGCTCCGCTTCACTGCCATGGTCTGGTGGGTCATCACTTTCCCCGTGTTTGGCTTCTTCTTCTGCATCATCTGGTCCCTGGTGTTCCACTTTGAGTACACAGTGGCCACTGACTGTGGGGTGAGTGCCAGGCTCCCCAGCACCTGGGTCAGGGCCAGGTCAGGAGATGGTGATAAGGGTGGAATCAGACAGTAGGAGAGAAGGTGGAGGGATAGAGAGAGGGGAGAGGGATAAAAGGATGGTGGGGGGAAAGTCAGAGCTGGGGGGAGTTTGGGGAGAGAGACTCAGGGAAAGTAGAGTCACAGTCCTCCAAGAGTAGAAGAGGATTGTAGAGGGTTACAAGGGAGCAGAGGGGGCCTGGGGGAAGGGAAGAGAGTGGGAATAAGCAGGAGAGATTGCGAGAGGGAGAAGGGGGCTGAAGAAAGACCAGACTGGAAAGGAAGCCAGGACTGAGGAGGTAAGATGAGGCCAGGAGCCAGAGAAGTAACAGGTGGCTTTAGCCCAGACGAGGGGCCTGACCTGAGAAGACGCCCAGCCCTGCCCTGGCGTCTTCTATCTTTGTTTCTCCTCTGGCAGTCTCAGGCCCCACAACCTATATCCACTCAGAGCTTTGCCAGCTAGAAACCTAGAAGGAGTTCCTGCCTCCAAGAGCAGTCCATCAAGCCTTTCTTGAGGGCCCAGGGGTGGAGGTTCTGTGTCAGGGGCATGGAATTGAACATGGACTTGCCCTTAGCATCTTATTCCTCCGAGAAACAGACCTAGGCACAGACAATCACAACACTGTGAGATGAGATCCCTTCTGTGATAAAAGGGAGCACAGGGATGCGGGGCCCAGGAGAAGCACTTAAACTGGCTTGGATGTTGGAGACTTCCTTCCTGGAGGAGGGGGAATTATTGCTGTGGGGTGAAGAAGGACCTTTGTGAGTGCCAGGCGGACAACTTTTGATTTTATCCAGAGGGCAATGGGGAGCTTTGGAAAAATTTTAAGCAGGGAAGGGACACGATCAGATTTGAGCTTTAGAAGACCATTCTGGCTCCTGAGTGGCGAACAGATTCAACGGCAGGGGGCAAGAGTAGGGAGACCAGTGAGGAAGCTAGTGCAATAGCTCATGGTACAGGGGATACCAGGGCTAAGATGGGAGACTATGAGGTTAGAGAAGAGAGGATGGAGTCCAGAGAAGAGTAGCAAGTAGGATTGACAGGAATGGGAGTTTTTGTCCAGTTGGTGGGGAGGGGAAGGGGTGGTAAGGTATAAAGAAAAGTCATCCATAATTTCAGGGGACTTTTATCTGGGGCCAGAGGAATGAACCTCTAATGGTGAAACATGAGGCTCTGTGATAAGGAAGTTTTTGGACCCTCTCCCTTTATACCATGTGAATTTCTGATCTACTGCCCTGCCATAGATCCACTGAGCCATGTCTTCCAGGCCAAAGGGTTTCTATTCTTGGGGAAAGAGGTTATGCTCCCATCTCTCAGTACCCTTAGCTCTGGGCTTTTGGGGAGGTTTGTGGTGAGCTGTGTACGTGGGCTCTGATATCTCCTCATGTTGCTTGTTGTTGGCATAGTTGGTGAGTGGGCAACTTGTGTATTCGGAATGGCGGGGGTGTATATGAGTATCTGTACCTGATTAAGCATGTGTGTGTGTGTGTGTGTGTGTGTGTGTGTGTGTGTGTGTGTGTGTGATGAGGGAGGCAATCCCTGCTCTTAGAATCCTGCCCCCACCCTTAATTTGAGAGGAACTTGTGAGGATGGGACAGGCAGCCACAGGGCCCTAACCCTCATCCTCCTGAGGCATCCCCCTAACTCCGTGCCATCTCTACCCTTTACCTCTTTCCCAGCATCAGTCAGGGCTCTGGGCCCTTGAATACTCTCGGCTCTCCAAGCCAAGGCTTAGATGTTGGTACTGTTCCCCTTAAAGTAGCTGAGATTGGGGCAGGAGTTTTCAAAATGAATATTCTAGAAAGTGGAGGCAACACTCCCACTAATCCTACTCAGGGGACCTACCCAGAGAGGCAGGAAAGTCAAGTAAGGAGGCTTGGAGGTCTCAGAAGTGTCCAGTCAAGATATGATTCCCACCTTACACTCATAAGTCAGCCTTGCCACGTTCAGTAGCCACATAGATCACAGCCAATTTGCAGGCTTTTCAGGAAAGTTTGTCTTCTGAAAGCCATCGCTTGTACTCACTGCGTGCTAGACACTGCAGATGCCTTGCATACATTATATTTAGTATTCACCGTCCCCTGCAAGGTAGGTGACGTCATCCCTATTTTGCCAATGAGGAAATCAAAGCTCAGAGAGGAGAAGTGACTTGTTCAAGGTCAGCCAGCTAATAAAGGCAGAGCTGGAATGTAGACCCAGGTTTGTGTGGCTCCAAAGCCTCCATGTTGCCCTTCACTGATTACTCAGAGTGAATATCTGAGCCTGGTCTCAAGCTATGGTATCTCAAGCCATGGCCTCGATAGCATCACCCTCTCTCTGAGAGCTCTGCACTTAGCTTCCTCTGACAGTGCTGAGGGGAATCCATCTCCGTTTCTGTGAAGGCTTGTGAGGGCCCTGGCTGGTCCTGTCCCAGGCCCACCCCTGCCCTGTGAGCTTCCTCCATCATTGCCTGCCTTCCCAGCCACTCTGGAGACCCATTCAGCATCCCCACTGGGAGAAAGGAAGGGGTCTTCCAGAACTCCATCTCTGAAGACTTGTCCTGCCATAGTCACAGCAGGGTCATTCCCCCTCTGGGTTTCTGGGCTCTGGCACTGCTCTGGCTCTTGTTGAAGGTCTAAAAAAGTCCACGGAAAGTGTGGGCAACAGACTGGTAGATTCTGCAGTCATGGAATCTTTTAGAAATGCAGATTCTCAGATTCCAGACCTTCTGCATTCTCACACAATTCCAGGTGACTCGTATGCATATTAAAGTTTGAGACATACTGCTCTAGGCCCCTGAGTCTAAGAGATCCTCTTCCTATTCCTGACCTTCCTGTTCCCATCGAAACTACTGTTCATCCATCCCCCATTCTCTCACCCTCCAAAATAAGCAGCATCAGTCCTTGCAGCTGTGTGATATTATCTCCTTCCTCAGCTTTAAAGAATGACACTCCAGTTCCTTAAGGAATGAGGGAATTCCAGCCTTTGAGAAAGATGGATGAGAGAGACGCATAAGAACAGGGTCATTTTCTTAGACTACCCCAGGTTAGGAGCACCCATTTTCCTAAACATGACCAGAGTGAATGTATCTTCTGGCCCAGCTTCCCTAGGATCTCACAGCACCCTCTACTACCTTGGTACCCCAGACCAGAAGAACAAGTGAAGCTGGGAGCAGTCAGGGACAGCTTAGCTGGGCAGTGAATCCAGCGCTGTGCCAAGGAAGCTCAGATGCTCTGTGACTCGTTTCTGTCCTTGGGACTGAATCTGGGTTGCTGGGCTCATGGACCCTCCCACAGGACCTTATCCAGGTCACAGCCCTGTGCTGTGGGCTCAGAGAGCATCTGAACCTGCCTGTAGCTTTCCCAGCCACCTGTAGGGAGATGGAGGCGGTCCCACTATGCCCCAGCACAAACCCCAGGCTGGCTAGGGAATGAGGACCAGGCACACTGGGGACCTGGAAGGGGACCTGGAAGGACCTGGAAGGGGAGGTCTCCCTGGAGAGCTCTGGGGCCCTGAAGAAGGACATCCTGGAGGCAGGGGACTGGACCGGAGCCTTCTGAGTGTCAAGGTGATTCCACAGAGAGGAAGATCTCAAGGTGGGTGGGGCCGGCAGGGGGCCGGTGCCCAGATGGTTCACAACTCTCTAGGTGCCCAATTACCTGCCGTCGGTGAGCTCGGCCATCGGCGGAGAGGTGCCCCAGCGCTACGTATGGCGCTTCTGCATTGGCCTGCACTCAGCACCCCGCTTCTTGGTGGCCTTCGCCTACTGGAACCACTACCTCAGCTGCACCTCCCCGTGTCCCAGCTACCGCCAGCTTTGCCGCCTCAATTTCGGCCTCAACGTCGTGGAGAACCTTGCGCTGCTAGTGCTCACCTATGTCTCCTCTTCCGAGGACTTCAGTGGGTGCCCAGACAAGGGAAGGAGGAGCGGGGAGGGGTTCCGGGAGGGGATGTCCCTGCCCCCCACCCCCGCCCCCCGACCTTACGACGCAGGGCTCTGGGTGCTCCCTGCGGTGCATGCTCCCAGCCCTCCTCTCTCCCTCCAGCCATCCATGAAAACGCTTTCATTGTGTTCATCGCCTCATCCCTCAGTCACATGCTCCTCACCTGCATTCTCTGGCGGCTGACCAAGAAGCACACAGTAAGTCAAGAGGTACGGTCTACTCCTAGTGGGGCTGCAGGCGGCCCAGAGGAAAATCAAGGACACTCGTCCTCAGGATGCGGGTAATGGTGAGGTGGGAAATGGAGTTCTTTTGCAAACTGGGGCTGGGGCTGGGCTTGGGGACAAGTGGAGGGTGATTGATCAGAATCTGGGGCTGTGTTTGGGTAGCATGGGAAAATGGAGAATAGAAGAGGTAGTGCCTCCAAATGGGAGTAGAATGAGGGGCAGCACCCAGGCTGCAGCGGGAACACTGCGTCAGGGGTCTGTGGTCTGTAATAACTCTGGTGCCTCCCCCCAGCCCTGCCCCCCCCACCCTGTACTTTTCTTCTCCCCACAGCATCTGGAGGTGTTGGGTTGGTGGGTAACTCCAAGTAACTTTCATACTCTGTCCCCCTGAAATGGGAGGGACAGGGACCCCACTGTACCTTGGCCTCATTACACCAAATGCAGGGGTATGAAATGCCCATCATTCCTGCTGCCCCTGCCTCTGCCCCCTTCTATGACCAAAGGAGGCAAGACACAGCCCTTAGGAGTTGGGGCCAAGAGGGGAGGCTGTCCGCACATATCTAACAAGCTGCAGAGTGATCAGACAGCCCATCCCCTAGGAGCGCAAGTCCTACAACTGGAAACAGCGGCTCTTCATCATCAACTTCGTCTCCTTCTTCACGGCGCTGGCTGTGTACTTTCGGCACAACACGTATTGTGAGGCTGGAGGTGAGGCCAGGCGAGGATCCATAGGTGGTCACAGTGGCTAAGGGACAGTTGGGATGTTTTCTGTAATGTGCAGTATGGCAGTGGCAGTGGTCTTGGGGACTGCCTGCCATTGTGTTCTTTGCGTAGTGATGCAGTGGTGGTGATCTATCAAGAGGCCCCTGGGGGGTAGGGAAGGAGGCTTATCATGCCCTGTTCCTTGTGTCCTTCCCACAGTATACACCATTTTTGCCATCCTGGAGTATACTGTTGTCCTAACCAACATGGCGTTCCACATGACGGCCTGGTGGGACTTCGGGAACAAGGAGCTGCTCATTACCTCCCAGCCTGAGGAAAAACGGTTCTAAACCCTTCTCTCCTGCTGGCGAGGAGGCCCACTGCCCAGAGAAACTAGGACAGGATACCACTCTGGCCTTCCCTCACCCCCTGCGTCCTCTCTGAGCCCTACTGAAGCTGGGGTAGAGGGGAAGAAGGGAAGAAAGGCACAGGACAAGGCTTTCCCCGGCCCTACTGGCTTCTCCTTTCCCCCAGCCCACGTGAAGGCACAGGCTCCTTCAAGCAGCATCACCCGTACCTGAGAAGCCCCAAGAAGCTGAGCTGGCAGGAGAGCTCCACCATCTGGTGCTAAAAGAAGTCCTGAGGTTCATAACCACCACCTGGTTCTTGGCCTTTACATAGCCACCTCTCGCTGAGGTCAGGGACCACTGAGCAGTGGCTGCTACCAGAAGACCGCAGCCATTTCTCCCCATGGGGTCATTCACTTGACCCATGCGTCTAATGACCTACTCTGCACATTCAGGCCTGTGACCACATTCCCCTGCTGAGTATGCCCAGGTGTCCCAGACCTGACTTCACCTCTGATATGGTGTATGCCCTTCCCTATCTGAGCCTCCTCGTGTCCGTGTGGATGATGGGGGTGAGGGGTGGGTGGGAGGCTATATGATTTCCGAGGGCTCTGCCAGTCTGTGCTTCTCCCTGTGGAGGTGGTGTTCTGTACCCAAAGGATACAGAAAAAGCACTGGCACAGCATGTATTTCCCTTCCCTTCTGGAATCTCTGGTTCACAGACTCTTCCTCCTTGGCAAAAGGTGCCAGGTAGAGGGGACAGAGGCACAGATTCCTACCCCAAAACGGGCTCTCTGGTGTCCCCCCCATCCTCCCTACTGCCTTAGGCCCTGTGCTCTTTTGGTTGTACATTTTATTTCAAAGGAAAATAAATTTTTTTTTTTTTGCCAACAGTCGGAGCTAGGCTTGCTTGTTCGGGGGCTTGTCTCTTTAATGGAACTGAGGGGAGGGACAGGCTCCAGGATGGAGGTAATAAGTCCATGGTAGGGTATGATTCCATGTGGCATCCCCCCCCCCACCCCCTTAGGCCTGGAGTCTCCCAAGGCTGGTCCAAGCCTTGATTTGATGAGCAGGAGTGACTGAGCTATCCCTATATCCCTATATATATCCCTCCAGGTCTGGAAGCTGGGCTACCTGGGAGAGTCTTGGGTTGAGGCGATGGCCTGAGTTCCAGCCCCAACTCTGACAGTAAAGATTTGTCCCCTTGAGGGTATAAGGGGACAGCTCTCAGATGCACGACTGTGAGAGCACCTACCTGCAGGCTGATGGCTCTCAACCTCTCCCTTTCTGAGTCCTAGATCAGGAAGTTTTTCCTCATGCTTTGCATCCCAGTCTACTACAGAATATGTGGCTGGGCCCCAGAACAAGACTGGCCCCTCCAAGGGAGCCCAGAGCTTTGTTAGGGAAATTGGGGGGTGGGGGGACCACAATGAAGCCTATTGTCCCCTGTCCCCTCTTGCAGGAAACAAAAGGCTCCCAGTCTCTGGGGAGCCCTAGCCCATGCACGGCCCCTGCCCAACCCCCCATGCCCAGCACACAGGGAGGAGCCAGCGCCACTGGAGACAGGAGGTTTTATTGATGCTGATGGGGGTAGGAGGGGCCCCCAGGAGCCCAGAGGGGGTGGGGGTGGGGCTGAGTCAGTCAGCGGATGCGTAAGGCCTGGGCACAAGGGGGTAGGTTAGGGCACATTCATCTTCTTAGGAGTCTGTGGCTCCTTCTCTGGGGAGGGGAGAGAGCATCTTGGGGAGTGGGGGGCAATTTGAAGAGCAGCGAGGGAGAGGTTAGGGATGGCTGAGAGCTCCTAACCTGAGAGAAGGCACCACAATAGGCAGCAACATCTGTGTGGAAAGCTGGATCAACTGGTCAGTAGGGGAAAGTGGGGAAGAGGCACTGGGTTGGCTTCTTGGGGAGGGGTCCGGCCTTGGCCTGGGTGAGCTCTTGAGCATACCTGGTGTTCCCAAGCAGAGTGGGGCAGGGCCCAAAGCCCCTTTCTCCGTGGGCCTCCTCAAGGAGAAAAAGGCATTCGGGGAGCCCCCTTGGCAAGGGGTGCCAGAATTAGTCCTTAAGGCACAGCTGGGGGCAGACAAGGCGCCAAGGCACAAAGGCACAACTGGTGGCGGGGCAGGGGCAGCCTCCAAGCTGAGTGCCAGGGTCACAAGAGGATGCAGGACCGCCCACGTTTGACGGGCGTGGGGTTGAGCACGGCCCGGACAGCCTCAGCAAACACTTCCTTGACGCCGTCCTGCTGCAGGGCTGAGCACTCGAGGTAGCGCACAGCGTGGATCTGCTTGGCCAGCGCCTGGCCCTGCTGCGGTGTGATGGGTGCCTGGCCCTGCTCCTTCAGGCGCCGTAGGGTGTCAGGCTGGGCTCTCAGGTCCTTCTTGGTGCCCACCAGGAGGATGGGCACGTCGGGGCAGTGGTGGCACACCTCTGGATGCCACTTGTGCCGCACATTCTCATAGGAGGGCGGACTGGCAATGGAGAAACAGATGACAAACACGTTGGTCTGAGGGTAGGAGAGTGTGCGGAGGCGGTCGTACTCCTCCTGGCCCGCTGTGTCCCACAGGTTCAGGTTCACTGTGCGCCCGTCAACGGCACTCTGGGCGCTATAATTGTCGAACACTGTGGGGATGTACTCCTTGGGAAAGGCGTTGGTTGTGTAGCAGATGAGCAGGCACGTCTTGCCCACAGCCCCATCGCCTACCACCACACACTTGATGCTCTGCATGGCGGGCGCAGCTGCTGTGGTGGAGGCTATGCCTCCTTCCCCTTCCGGGCCCCTCTGGATGCAGTGACCTATGGACAGATGAGAGGGATACTCTTGGTTAGGGAGGACTGTATCCACTGGGAAGAAAGGATGGGGACATACAGAGGGAAGCCAGCTCCAGTTCTTTTAACCTGAACACCATCCTGCAATCCCATCAAGACAGACCTCAGAGAGACAGACACGAAATGGGAGAGAGGCCCTGAGACCACACAAAGATGCTCAGGGATAAAGAGGCTGGCACTAAGGTGTAATATATTATGCGAAGCACATATGTTCTGATGCCAGACTGACAAAGGTCAAAATCTGGTTCTCCTATCTCCTAGATGTATGACCCTGAACAAATTACTTAACCTATGTCTCATTTTTCTAATCTGTAAAATGGGGATAAAATAATACCTACTTCATTGGGTTGTTGTGAGGATTATATGAGTTAACTCATGTAAAGCATTTAGAACAGTGCCTGGTCATAATAAGCATTCAATAAGTATTAGCTACTTTTATTTTTCCTCCAGGAAGTATAGACGCAAAAGGAGGGTGCGCATGTGTAGGGATCTACCAGATCCTCTGTCAGATATGGACCCCTCCCACCGAGTAGACTGGAGAGGGCTTCTAGCACAAGGCAGCTGTCCCAGGTCACTCTGAGTTGCAGCCATGGGCGGAGCCTCTCCCAACTCAGGGCCCACCCTGCCTAGTGCACTGATGCTTCAACTCCAAACCTGACATCTTGGCTACTGAACGCAAACCAAAAGGTGCAATGAGAAACCTGCTGAGTAGGGGCACAATTCTCTAGATAGTTGCCCTGTCTCAATCCAGGGTACCCTGGGGATGGGGAAAAGGAGGGAGAGCTTACCCCATCATTCTTGGAAGCATGGGAAACCCTATCTGGCCACACATACCCAGGCTGGCAACTCAGTGTAGGAGAACACTGGAGACCGAGCCAGGGCTGGAATTCGGTCTGGAATCTGTGTGTGTAATGATGAATGAGGCAGAGGCTGTGGCTCCCAGATGTCTGCATCTTCTCTCAAGGTAGGGTGAGGCAGATCCTCCAAGCCCAGCCAGAAGGGATGAACAGAAGAGTAAGATAAAAACTTGATTTTCCCCTTAATCTTCTGTCCCTTTCCTGAGACCATGGGCTGTGCCTCTGAAGAACTTGAGGGGCTTCCAGACTCTTGGGTAGAGAACACAGTGCCGTTAAAGCACTATCACTGAGAAGACATGCTGGAATCAGACTGGTCAGGGATTCTAATCACAGCTCCACCAACTAGTCATGTATGATCTCGGGCAACATATTTAAGTTTCCTGAGCCTCAAATTTTCTCATCTGTAAGATGGGGATAATCTTGCCTATTGGGTTAGAGTTGGTCAGAGTATGAAATGAGCTAACATGTAGAAAGTGTTTGGCATGAGGCGTGGCACACAGGAAGTGCCAAATAAATAAGCTGCTGTAATTATCAGTGGGGTGAGTTTCAGAGGAGTCCTAGCTCCAGCCATCACCCTGGTCACCTGGGCAGCTCACAGGGCCTTCAGGTGAGGAACTGCTCTTCTGAGTTGTGGAAAAGAACAGAGCTTCCGGAAACCCTGTGATTATTTATACTGCTGTGGCAGGGGTCCTCCTCTAATTGGCTACTTCCTCTCAGCCATGGAGGACTTTTTCTAGCTAGTATGTGACTTCCTTTCCCTGCTGCTCTCTCACGACCAGGCCCCTGCTCCCTGGAAGGGGACAGTCCTGTTTCAGACACACCCAGAGCTCTTAAGTATCCCCCACTCCACCCCAGCACCTTCACCACTGGCCCATTTTCTCCATTTCACTTTATACACAGCAAGACTGCACCCTGGTCTGACAACCCCTTACCTCCCAGCCTGACCTCTCAACCACTGGTTCCAAAGCCTCAAAAATCACATTGGGAGAGGGAGGGAGAATCCGCCACTGGGAAGTGGAAAAGGAACTCCATGGTGTGGAACCTGCAGAGGATCCAGGGCTTGGTCCCAGCTCCCTCCCAGGCCCCAGCTTCCCCTGGGACCAGCTGGGAGGGAAATGAGTTCATTCTATGAGGTTGCCTCTCTGATTCACATTAAAAATATTTTCACCTTATTTGCATGAATAAGTGTGTGTGTTCAACCTCAGGAGAGAGGATAGAGAGCCTTGGGGTACGGATCCAGGAAGAAAATAAGGACCCTCTAGGGCAGTAGAGAATTTGGGATTGGGAGTCAAGAGAACTAACCTAAGTCCTAGCCCCAGCTCTGCTCTGCTGCTGACTCACTGTTACCAAGCGTGAGGCACTTACCCCCTCTGAGACTCAGTTTCCCAACCCATGAACTGGAGAGAAAAAAGCCTGTGCAAGGGTACTAAGTGGATGAGGTGAGACATTAAGGAATCTGGGAGCAGGAGATAGGACGATGGGGATAGGAAAGGCCCGCAGGAGCACGGGATGGGGGTGGGAGGGCTGATCAGCCAAGCAAATGCGTTAAGACCTTGGCACGTGGGGGCAAGTCAGGCCACATTCATCTCAGGATTCTGTGGCTTCTTCCTTGGGGGAGAAGAGATAGCATCTTGGGGTGGCGGGTGTTGGTGCCATTACTTGTGTCCACTGGATTTTCCAGGAGACCCCAGCATCTCGAAAGCACAACTCCTAGGCCTGTAAATCCTCAGTTCCACACAAAGCAGGGGAGTGGGCATGGCAGTGTGACGGGGAACTCTTCCCCCTCAAGCCCAGCACTGGGCTGGCCCAGGCAGGAAGGCAAGGAGGGAACTCTGGCCGGCAGTCACAAGGTCCAAGAGACTAAAAGTACAGCTGGCTCCAGGCAGCTTTCTAGGGAGGGGTTATCAACCAGCAATCAGTAAATCAGCCCTCAAAGGAGCGAGGAGGGAGAGGGAAGCTTCCGGGCTGGCAAGGGAACAGGGACTGACACCGGAAAAGGATCACGAGTGAGGTAGTGTCCAGAAACAAGCAGGGCAGAGGCAGTATAGTATAGGGCCAAGAGCACTGGCACCTGAATCTGACCTCCTGGGTTCACCTGCCCACTCTGCCACTTGATTAAAAGCCCTCACAAGGTACAACCCTTTATAGATCACAATATAGATCATGTTACTTTTTTTGATCCTTATAACAACTCATTGGTACTATTCCTATTTACAGGTAAGGAAACAAACCCAGAGCAGTTAAAATAACCCAACGTCACATAGCTAGTCAGCACGGGAGCTAACACAGATGCCAGTTTTTTAACACAGACCCCAGCTTTGCAATCCAAAGTCCTATGTTTTCCTCAATGCGTCACAGAGCCTCCAAGTTACCCCTTAACAGCTGACTTTGTGACCTTGAGCAAGTAAGTCACTTCCCTTCCTGGAACCTCAGTTTCTTCATCTGTACAACAGGCATGATAAAACTCGCCCTCCCTGTCCAAAGGACAGCAGTGAGGATCCTGAGCACAGGAATGAATGTGCTTTCTAAATTCGGAAGTGGGGTGCACAGAGAAGGTGGCAAAAGCAAAGTCTTTCATACCAAGAGGCAGGAATCATTGAGTACGCAGGTGTCTGAGTGGTGGCGGCAGCCCAATTCTCCCTCTTCAGGTCTAGTTCAGGCCCTTATCCTCTCTCCCAGGACAACTCTTTTCTCTGAAATCCTATGGCCTGAACTGGGTCAAGTAAGTTCCCACAGCTCATTTAAGGAGGGCACATGCTAAAAGGTAGGGTCTAGCCTGTACCACGCAGGAAAAAGGGACGGTCAATGCTGCAGGAGGCCACACAAGGAGAGTGGCTTGCCTGGGGTTGGGGATCGACTGTGGCTTATTCACCAAGTCACTTTTTTTTTTTTAAAGAAAAGAACTTTTGTTTAGTAAATAAATAATATTTGCAGATTGGTATAGTATTAACCATATTACAATGACTTGTTCTGGCTTTCGATTCCCAGCTTAATTCAGATCATGCCTGGTCCTTCATCTTGGCATTCAGAATTCTTCATAATCTGGCAGGGGTTTTGGAGTCAGATAGACCTGGGTTTAAATCCTAGTTCTGCCACGATGAGCTAGGTAATAGTACGAACCTTATAAGGTTGTTATACGGATGAAGTGAGTTAATGCACAACGTATATATATAAAACAGGTACTCGGCAATGTGAGTTCCCTGCTCCAGAGGGGTCTACGTTGTCCTGTGTAAACAAGCCAGGATCATTCTGGCCTCGGAACTTTTACTCTTGTTGTTCTCTCTGCTGCCATTCCTTCTCCCCTCTCAAATCTTCCTGACTCAAGGCCTAGCTTAAGTCTCATGGTCCCACGAGGCTACTGAATTCTCCTTTCTTTGAACTTCCACAGTATGGCCACCCTTTAAATCCTTCTTTGGCTCTGTATGACTCTCCTTCTCCAGTAGTCATACATAAGTTCCTTAGCTTGTGGATGCCCCCCCAACCCCGAGCAATACTGAAGCTTGAGCTTCTCGACTCCCCTACAGAAAAGCTAAGTATAGAGCTTCTGACCTGCTTGCTTCTGTCTGTGTTACTGAGATCTGGATAGACAGGTCAGAAGCCCAGAACTGGGCTGATACCCCCCCAGTCAAAACTGCAATACTGAATCTTTTTGGACAGCAATAGCAGCCAAAAGCTTTGACTGGGATAGGAAAATCTTTTCTCCCAGTAGCAGCTGGACCTGGCTCCTGCAGGGAGCACAGCCCATGGGGCTCACCCTGAGTGTAGTCCCCAGAGCCCAGCTTGTACCCAGTGGGGCCTGGTCTTGGGTGTGGCCCAGGCAGGCCCAGAATGGGGGAGGAAAAGGAAGCAGTGGATTGCCTGATTGCCAGATCTCCTGATTGCCAGATCTCTGTGGCCATAATAGCAGGGGAAGTGTCCCAACTGGGAGTGGAGGAGGGGAGGAATAGGCCCGAAGAGATGGGGGAGTGTGGAGGCAATAGGAACTTACTACAGCCTTCTAATCTGCCTCCCTGACACGGGGGATCCCCTTCTGCAGCCCTCGCTGAAACTCATTCTGACTATAATCCATCACTCTGGGTATTCTGATCCTAAGCTCTGGCCACACCACCCTGATCCTCTCTACAAGCAGCCTCTACATTCTCTTTCCCAAAACACATCAAGCAGCCATATTCACTGTCCCGGTGGGAATCCAGTATTTCTCCTCCATTTCCATCCTTCAACCCCCCACCCAGCAGCTCAGAAGACTCCAGTTGCCTCAAAGGATCCCCCAGTTGGTCCTCCAGAGCCAAGCACCATTGCCACCTCCTTCAGGGAAGTTTTGTAAATCACCCAAGTCACAAATGACTTATCCCATCCATGGTCTGGTCCCATTTTCTCACAGGTGCATTATCTTAGTCACATGGAAGCTGATCTGAATCTTATCTCTTGTCACTAGACTGGGAGGACCTAGAGGGCAAGGTCCCGGCTGATCTGTCTCCCCAGGCTGAGCACAGCACACAGTAGCTGTCAGTAAAAAGCTGAATGAACACAATCTGTCCTTCATGTCTTTGCACATGGGAGCTCCTCTTCCTGGAATTCTGCTTCCTGCCCCCACCCCCTCACCCTATCCCACAGCTTCCCAGTCCTTTAGGGCCCAGCTCCATCCCCCAGCTTCTCCAGGACACCACAGCCACCCCTTCTTCTGCCCTACCTTCCCCAGCACTGTTATTATGGTTCACTGTGCTGAACTTAACAGGATGCCTCATGAGGAGGGAAATCTGTCCTGCTTACTTCCAGAAGCCCAGCAGAGAGCTGAGCAAAAGCTGCAGACTGACACACATCTCCTCCCTCATCAATTCAGATTTTGACTCTGGGAACAAGGAAGAGCCTCCATGCCCAGGAGACATCAGACAAAGGTAACTAACTTCCTCCCCCTGAAGAGTACAATTCAGAGTAATGAACACATTGGCTAGATTGCCTTGTCCTCAACTGGAAGGGTGAGAGGGGTGGAGCAGGCATAGCTCTAGCCCAGTGGTGATGAGGAAGATGCGTAGGAAAAGTGGTCCTGATGAGGCTAAGGACTGGGGATATCTGAAGACCAGGATTGGTCAAGGATGAGGCCAGGGTCAGGGTCATGGTCATGGTTAGTGTTAGAAACAGCTTCAGAAGCTCTGCCAGTCTGTTTGTTTTGAAGGGAGGAGTGGAGGAGAGATGGTACGAAGAGGCTCAAAGGGGCTGCAGCTGGGCTAGGAGGAGGAAGCTGGGGGAGACATGAGGTCAGTGTGGGGCTGGGACCAGGCCAAGGGCTGAGTCTCTCTTTTTCTTCCCCTTCTCTCATTAGCAGGGGCAGAACCCAAGACAGCCTAGTTCCCAGCCTTAAAAAAAAATTCACACTGGAGAATTCTCCACCTCTTGCCATTCTCCACCCTTCAGCCCCTGCAGAGGATCCTGCACTCCACGGATAGGGTAAGAGACGGAGCGAGTTGACTTTACCCACTAGGGACTGGAGAGGAGGAGGAAACAAGACAGCTATAACTGGGAGGGCTGTGGGAGGCTGGGACCCTTTCACTCAGTCCCAGTTCCCTTCCTTCTTCTCTCGGTGTCCCAGCACCTGGGATGCTCCACACACAGTAAGTCCCAGGGTTAGGGCAGCTCTGGCTCGGGGAGCTAAGGAGGCTGCCCCTCCCCCACCAGGCAGCACAGAGGAAGGCCCAACACTTGCTTCCTCCTGCCTTCCTCCTCCCCACCTAACTGCAGCTCAGCAGTCCTGGGGCCCCATGAAAGGCCCGTGAAGTGGCACTTCCTTTGCCTTTGCTCATTTCGCACGAGGCTGTACAGAAGTGCCATCCTCCCAATCCTGCCTCCCCCACCTGAAAATACCCACAGAGAGACCCAGGGCTGCCCAGTCCCTTGAACCCCGCCCCAGATCTGAGGGGGTTTCCACAAGGGAAAAAAACATCAGGGAGGAAACTCCGGCATCTATTTTCCACTGTCAGTTGGGGCAGAGCTGGAGCAGGGCACCGGGAACCCCCCCACATTGCTGAGCCCTGGCAAAATCCTTGACACTCTCTGCCCTCTTCTCTTGTGCTTTGGGGAAAGGGGCCACAGTACTTGTCCCAGACAGATACTTAGACCAGTTCAAGGCTGGGCCCAGAGTCAGGGGCACAGCTATGAGGAGCCTCTTGAGGGAAAGAGAGTCAGAGCCATCAGTATTCTGTATGCTCTTTGGAAGTATTGATAGGCAACTTCTTAATCTTGAAGCTGAGCCACGAGAGACAAAGCTGACTAGGGTTATACAGAGGGTTGCGAGCAAATCCAGGACAAGGACCTGGGTCTCCTGACCTCCAGCCTGGGAATGGGCCCATCTCTCTGACCTCATTCAGGATGACCCTACCATGGTTTATTCCTTCAGGAAATGGGCCAAAGGGGCCAGGTTGGCGTCTGAGCCCGTTTTGCTTCCAGGGCCTCATGCCTAGCCCATGCCGGGGCATCCATGATTTAGAACTGACATTACTGGACAGACAGCCACCCTGAACTAGCCGAGGAGAGCCTCCTCTAGGCTCAGCTCCTGGGGAGATGCCCTCCCCCCATGACATGAGGACAAAAGAGGAAGCTGGACCATGGACAGGAAAACCGATCTGTTCTGGGGAGGCGGCCCAGGCTTTGTCTTTGGTTTCCCTCCTCAAAGAACCCTACAAGCCTCACCACTAATGGGTCTATACTCTGTATGGAGAGGGGTCTTCAGTCTGGGACCACATCTTCTTCACAGTTGCCCTGCTACCCTCATTCTTATATCTTCTCAACTGTCTCGCTACAGCCACAACCTCTCAAATCTTCCTGCTTATTACCCCCTAAAAGCTCACACCAGCCACCTCATCTGCCTTAATATCTTGCCAGAAACAACTCTCCGTATCCTCAACCAGGATCTGTGACAATCTTGTATCAGCCACTTCTGTTCATGTCAAGACCTTGACCATATTTCTTTAGCCAAGACCTCAAGGGCAGCCTCCCTTGAGGGATATAGCAGACACATATCCCCCACCCTCATCCCCCCACAAAATATTTCCCCACTTAGATTCCTCCCACCCTGGTTATATTTTTCCAGCAGTGAATTTCATGCAATTAGCTCAAACCTCCAGTGGGGCCACATCTTGCCTGGGAGAACCCCTGTCTCATCCATCCTGTCTTCACCCTTAGAGTCCTGTGGGTTGCTCAGTTATCTAAAATAAGTACTGGTTTGGCAGGTGGGGAGTCAGGACTCCTGGGTGGTTTTTTACTGAGCCCTGATGCTGGGAAAGTGCCTTGCATACATATCCTTCCCTGAGCTGGGATTTTTATGTAGGTCCCTGGGATTTCCTGCTGGGGCCAAACCCCCCTGTACCTCCCAGAATCAGAGTAGCAGAGACAGGAGTGTGGAGGAAGGGACAATCCATGGGAGAGGGACAACGGTGAGAAGGAAAGAGGACAGAATGGGGAACAGGGATAGTCCTTAAATCTAGCTGTGCTTGGGAATCCCATAAAAAATAGCACTTGCTCCCCTCCACTTCTCTTTTCTTCTAGTGGACAGAAATGAATAGAGTAGACTTGAGGAGGTAGAGAGAAACAGATCTCTCAGCATGCATCCCAAAGGCTTAAAGAAGGAGCTCTAGAATGGGAACAGCAAGAGCTTATAGAGCCAGGCTGGAATACAGTTAGACTTGGAAGAAATTCCTGAAAGAGAGGGAATAGGGTCCTAGGTGAGGGGGGCATATTAAGGATGCGTGAAGGCAGAGGGGTGAGCAGAACTCCAGAGAGCTTCCTGGTCACCAAGGCCTTGATGCAGCCCTGGGCACATGGGAATCTGGCCTGGGCAGGCCTTGGAAGGCAGCAGGAAAGAGGGGGCAGACACCTTTGCCTCATACCCTTCTTTTTTTCCTGAATTGGAACTACCACAGTTAAGACTGAACTTAGACCAGCTATAGTCTTCCCTCCAGAATGCTGCCTTTACCCCTCCCTTTCCTTCCATCACACCTAGCTGACCTGGTCCCATTGTCCCCACAAGGTGGTGCTGGAACCAGTGAGCACTGGAGTCAGGGGCCTTTAGGCTGTCCCCCAGCCTCCAGGCCTGGCCTCTTGATCAAGCACCCAAGGGTCTGGGGGATTTTGATTTCCCACGGCCTCTCTCACCAGACCTATTCCTGTGTCACTCTACCCTGATACCCTGACTGCTACAGACTGCTTCCTCCTACCTAACCACAACCTCACCCACTGCAGGTTCCCTTCATTCTGCTGGCTTCCCCTGCTCTGGGCCCTCACAAGGCTGAGGGCAGTTATTTTGTCTCCGAAAGATAAAGATGTGGACATGCAGACACTTGCATGCACATACACATATACAGAGGTTTTCCAGCCCTTTCATCACCTCTACCAAGGGGAGGCTGCAGCCTGCCTCTCTGAACTAGGGAGGTCTGAAAAGGCTCCCCAAAGCTGGAGATAAGTGGCAGAAAGGAAAGGAGAAGAGAGGGATCC
>NW_021703784.1:58383655-58385150 GCF_005190385.1 Monodon monoceros
CAAAGCTGGAGATAAGTGGCAGAAAGGAAAGGAGAAGAGAGGGATCCAGAGGAATGAGGGGAGATAGAATAAACAGAGGGTGGATATGTGTGCAGGAGCCAGAAGCTGGGCACGGAAGGGAGGGGGAAGGCCACTGGGAGAGGACAGAGATGGACAGAGAAGCAGGGTAGGTGAGAGGTCAGGGCCCAGGCATGACTGTGGGGGGGAGAAGGGACTGAAGAGAACGCAAGAAGAGGGTGACGGAGGGTTCGTGTCTGAAGTCTGACGGAATCTGAAGAAGGAATGGAGGAAGACAGAATGAGAACATGTAGAATTCAGGGACTAATAAAGGGGACGGGGGGAAGACCAGGAGATGGCTCCTGATCATCTTCCAAGGCTAGAGCCTCGTGCTGCCTCCCAGAAGCCCTGTTCTCTCCATCTCCTGAAACCAGTCCTGCTCTCCTCAAGTCCTGCTCTCCTGATGCCATCTCCTCAAGGACTATCAGTACCTCTGAATAAGAGTCCTTTCACCTCTAGTCACAGGGCAAGACCAGGTCCCTTCCTTCCTCAGTTTACCCGGCAAAGACAAAGCCAGGCACTAAGCAGCGAGGCACAGCCGATGTCTACTCATTAAAATACCTGTTGCTCTGTTCCAGGGATGGAGAAGTTGGGCCTCAGAAAAACAGACATAAAGAGAGAAGGATTGGGGTCGGGGGGCTCCCCCACCCTCCGCCTGAGCGCAGAGGACCCTTAGGTTGCAGGCTGCAGCTGTGGGTCTGGACCGGCTTCGATCTTCCAGGGAAGGAGCTCTTTCTCCGCAGCCTCGGGCTTCAGAGGCAACAGACAGCCTCTCTCTCTACCTCACAAGTGTCACAACTGCCAAAGCAGCGGGAGCGCCTTCTCTAGCCCAGAGGCCCCTTCCTCTCAACACACTTCGTAACACCCCCTGCAACTCCTGGGGGCACCCCACCTCTGAGTCCCATCTCCCAGCCCTAAGCTCTTCCACTCAGAGACTTTTCTCTCGGAGCGGGAGACCCTCCAACCTCAGGAGTTCCTCGCGGCTCCCGGGGGCCGGTACCGCCGCCCTTGGTACAGGAACCCACAGTCCCCGAACCGCCGCCGGCTTGCAGTGGCCCGTCCCCGCCCCGCCCGGCCGGCCGCGCCCGCCCAACTTGAAGCGATCCGAGCACCTCCCGCCGCGGCCTCCCGCAGCCAAACTTCCCGGGCCCGCGGCCGCGTCCAGTCCGGGGCCGGCCGGGCTCCCCTCCCACGGACCCCCAGCCTGCCGGCCGGAGCCAGGCCTCACCTGGTGCCCTCCCCGCCGCGGGGGAGCTGGGGGGCGGCGGCAGCGGGTTGGGGCTGCAGAAGGAAGTGAGAGCAGGAGGCCGGAGGAAGTGGGGGGGGCGGGCCGGCCGGCGGGGCGGGGCGGGGCAGGGCAGGGCGCGGGGGCGGGGTGGGGCGGGGCTCGACAAGGAAGTCCGCAGGCCGGTTCACCCCCCCGCCCTGGTCGCCCCCC
>NW_021703784.1:58385250-58386910 GCF_005190385.1 Monodon monoceros
TCCACCCCAGCAGAGGCCCTAGCCTAGGCGCTTGGCTTTTGTCCCCCCTCCCCCTATCTCGCCCCCACCAACCCCTGCGGTAAGATGCTGTGAACAGGCGCCCCTAGGCCTGGTACCTTCAGTCAAGCCCAGGGATCGAGCGATGGCCCAGGCTGGGGGTTGGCCAGAATAGGTCCGGCGGGGCAGTCCCCACCTCTGCCCCGAGCCCCGGGGGAGTGCGGGGTGGCGGTGATTCAGCAGTGGGAAGGCCCCAGACCCCTGGGAAGGGTGCGGAGACTGGGGGAAGGAGAGCTGGCGTCAGCACCCGGGGAAAGACAAGATCAGCAGAGGCGCAGGCGGAGCCGCGGGCCCCAAAAACAGGATGTCGTGTCGTTGTTCCGCACCCGGCGGCTCCGCGCGCCTGGGCTCTGGGGAGGGGGCGGGGCGGAGCCAGGACGTGGGGCTCCCCTCGCACCCTCTTCTCGCTGGGGCGCTCAACTGCTTGGGACAGAAGGGCCGCACCCAGTCCTGAATCTTGCCAGGGCTCTGGGGACCGGCGGGCGGGCGGACTCGTGGGCGCCCTCTGGTGCTTCTGCTCCCTGGCCTTGCGCGTGGAGCTCTGACTTGAGAAAGGATATCATCCTTCGTTCATCACAAACTTTCTGAGTGCCTACCACGTGCAGAGCTGCGTGCTAGGTGCTGTGGAGGACAACAGGCATTAACGAAAGGCTCCCTGTCTCCAAGAGGCTTTCCAGATAAAGAGGAAGAACAACTCCGAGAATAAATAGTCCAACCTTTCTGAACCTCCATTCTGTCTTTGGCAAAATAGAATAACTTCCCCTTCATCCTGTAGTTGTGAAGATGAGAATGGATGTAAAAGGCCTGCTGCCAATACCTGGTTCAAAGTAAACACTCAACAAATACTTCTTTTCCTCATCTTTTTAAAAATCATACTACTGTAAGAATGAGTTCCCAAAACACAGTGTGCCAGCCCACATCTTTGGGTCTTTGTGCATTCTATTCCTTCCGCCTCTTTCCTGTATTGACTGCCGGGCGAAATCGACTCAGTCTTTCACAATCTGGCGGTGATGGACCACTGCCTCCAACGACACTCGCACGCGCGCACACATGCATGCACACACACCACCTCTGCCATGCACTTGGTAGTCTCCTAGTGCTGTCTAGTGGAAATATATTGTAAGCCACATATGCAACTTAAAACTTCCTAGTGATGACTTTTTTTTTTTTAAAGTAAAACGAAGGATTTCCCTAGCGGTCCAGTGATTAGGACTCCACCCTTCCATTGCAGGGGTCACGGGTTCGATCACTGGTTGGGGAACTAAGATCCCACAGCCGTGCAGCAAATAAATAAATAAAAAGAAACAGGTAAAATTTAATTTTAATAATATATTTTACTTAGCCCAACATATGCAAAATATAATCATTCAACTTCAGCATGTAATCTGTATAAAATTATTGCTTATAAAAATGAATAGGAGGGGCTTCCCTGGTGGGGCAATGGTTGAGAGTCCGCCTGCCGAAGCAGGGGACACGGGTTCGTGCCCCGGTCCGGGAAGATCCCACATGCCGCGGAGCGGCTGGTCCCGTGAGCCATGGCCGCTGAGGCTGCGCGTCCGGAGCCTGTGCTCCGCAACGGGAGAGGCCACAACAGTGAGAGGCC
>NW_021703784.1:58386920-58653434 GCF_005190385.1 Monodon monoceros
CCGGAGCCTGTGCTCCGCAACGGGAGAGGCCACAACAGTGAGAGGCCCGTGTACCGCAAAAAAACAAAACAAAAAGAATAGGATAGTCTACATTCTTTTTTTGTACTAAGTCTGAAATCTGGTGTATGTTTTACACTTAGAGTACGTTTGAATTTTGACTCGACACATTTCAAATGCTTGATGGTTCATGTAGCTAGTGGGTATGGTGTGGAACAGAATATTAAAGTCTCTATCAGATTCAGGCTGGTAAATGATTGAGTAGATGAATTCATTCTCCATGATCCTTCTGCTCAAGCTTCCCCAGATCCTCCAGGCAGAGTTTGGGTCTCTCTCCTCCCTCCCCACAGCACTTGGGACATACTCCTCTGTGTGGAGAAGAGGAAACAAGGAAAGACAAGGGGAAAATCTGATTCCCCTCCATACTCCAGTGGGAGCACATGGCTGGTGTTTGCCATTTGATGATGAAGAAAGGATTGTGAGTTTCCATTAAAGACAGGGTTCAGTGGAGTACCATATACTAAAATGGCTTCTATTAAACCATTAAAAATTGTCCCACGAAGTGAGAGAGTGGCATGGACATATATACACTACTAAATGTAAAATAGCTAGTGGGAAGCAGCCGCATAGCACAGGGAGATCAGCTCAGTGCTTTGTGTCCACCTAGAGGGGTGGGATAGGGAGGGTGGGAGGGAGATGCAAGAGGGAGGAGACACGGGGTTATATGTATATGTTTGGCTGATCCACTTTGTTATACAGCAGAAACTAACACACCATTGTAAAGCAATTATACTCCAATAAAGATGTTAAAAAAAAAAATTGTGTCCCAGAACAAAGGTTTTTGAACTGTGTTCCTAAAGTTCCCTTCCCAGAACTTGAGGGTGGGAAAATAGTGGGGCTCTGGCCTTCCTTTCCTTAAACTGGAATTGGTTCACTTTTATCTGATTTATATACTAGTGTTCTGGGTAAAAGGCTCTTTTAAAAAAAAAGTTTTCTGCAAAAATATTTGAAAATCATTTTAGAAGCATAGTGGTAAAAATAGGTGCAGTAGACCAAAAGGCTGGATAGGTAGTCTGGGGTGACTGCATTTCCTGTGGCCTTGGTCTTGGACATGCCTGACCCTGGTTCAGCTTGCTTAGGTGGGAGAACCTGACTTGGCCTTGAGGATGTCATGGTCTGATGGGATATGGGACTGCTGCATATGAAGCTACTAGCAGAGGAGGAAAGGGCCCTTGGCTGGGCTTCAGAAGACCCGAAGTCTAGTCTTGGCTCAGCCAGACTGGCTTGTGAGACTTTAGACAAGGCCTTGCCTTTCTCTGGATCTCAGACTCCTCCACTGGAAAGCAAGGAGTTGAACCAGATGATACTTTTGAGCTGTGACCTTCTATGATACACACTTAAAAATAATCATTAAGTAATTAAGGTTTATGCATGTAACATATTGCTCATAGTTCTTTAATACCATTTAGGTCATCTTGCTTTGTGCTCCAGTTAATTGTATCTGTGCCTAATGTCTGCCTTCTCCACTAAGTGTAAGTCCTTTGAGGTTGTGTCTGATTCATCTCTGTGTCCAACCACTGGGCCTGGCACAGGCAGGCCTTCAGTATATTGCAGAATATACTTGCCTGCAGTATATTTGCCTGCAGTATATTTGCAGAATAAAATTGCCTTAATAAAGCACTAATATGTATGGAAGCATCAGAGACCAGGTGACTTGGAGCCACTTTTATGGCACAGGCATAGGAAGGGCCAATAAGGCCAGAGGAGAAGGAGACAGGTAGACAGGTGGGGCTGTCTGCAAAGGCTTCTTGGAGGAAGAAGGTGGTGAGGTGAAGAGGGTAGGAAGAGGACACAACTCCAGATGGACTGTTTCTCTCACTTGCTTTCCCTGAATAGGTGAGTTCTTGGCAGTGTACATTTGTGTTCACAAGCATCTGAGAGAAAAGGTCACTGAGCTAGGACATTTAGAAATGAGAGAATATATGAAAGCACTTGGTGGGGGTAGAATAGAGAGATCAGAGACAGGTTCTGGAGCCAGACAGTCCAGGATTCAAATCCTGGTTGTACCACTTACATTGTGGCTTTTGACAAGTCACATGACCTCTCATTCGTTCCTTAAACACATATTTATCGAAAACCTCTGGGCCAAGCATAGTGTCACATGCCAATGACACAGTGGTGAAAACAAAAGCAAGCCCCTATCCTGATGTAACTAGAAAGGGAGATAAATCTTAAACAGGTAATGATACAAAAGTACAGAGTGCTATAAGATGATACAACAGAGGCATTTAGTTTCATTTTAAAACCAGAATGACAATACTGTGTGCTTTGTGGGATTGCGAGGATTCAGTGAGATAAGCAAGCTGAGTGTCTAGCAGATTGCCCAGGGTACAATTAATAAACATTTATTTCTGCATGTACTCATGTTGTTTTCACGTTTTTCTCCCTGATAGTTCTTCCCTCTTTCTCAAGGTCAAATGCTAAAGCTGACTCAGTTCCCCTAAAAGAGCAGGATGAAGACAGAGAGGGGGAGGAGAAAGGCCCTGAACTGATCTCACCCCTGCCCTGGTGTTTTCCAAATGGGTCTTCCCAGCCTGGTCCTCACTGAGCTCCAGCTCCTATGGCTCACCAGTGGCCCACAGGGTTTTCTGCTCAGTCCCAGTCCCAGCCTCTTCAAGCTAAATCTGAGTTCTTCTTTTTCTCTCATGTGGCTCCAGGGACTCAGCCGTCTTGGTTCTCCTCTTGATTCCCTGGCCTTCCCTCTTTCAGCCTGCCTGAGCGGAAATACGAGTCTCCTGCTCATTATTCCCCGTATTGCTACCCCCAAAGATAAGCCCAATGTCTCATTTCATGAAATGAGAAGGTGATGGGTAATACAGGAGATAGCAGAAAGAACAAACAGGGGAAGTGACAAATGAAACAAAGTTCTAGAGTCGCATCCTGGGACCAATTGTTCCTGATTCCCCCTGAGGAAATAACTGGATGGGGGGAGGGGCAACAAGCACATGCCCAATCCTTCTGGAGGGTCCCTCGTCCCAGACAGGCAGAACAGTAGTTGTCCTGTTTGCCTCCAGGACACCTTTGCCTCTTTGAGCTTCTCCAAACTGGGTGGTACCCAGGTCATCTGGCATACTCCCTCTGGGAAATTCCTCTTTCTTCAGCCCTGGTACATTCCAGGAGCAGCTTGGTTTGCCCAGAGTCACACAGCAGAGCCACGATGTGAATCTAGGCAGTATAATTCCAGAACCCGTCCTCCTCCCCCAATCCGTATGCACAGCCTCTCTGACTGTTTTAGGCAGTTACTTGTTCCTCCTCTGTGCTCCTTCACTTGCCCCTGTACCAATTTCTCTCAAGACATTATCAACACGTTCTAATTACTCTTCATCTACATATTTCCCCGAAAAACCGAGCTCTTTGAGGGTAGGAACTGGGTTGTTACAAACAGGGGCTTGGTAGATGTTGAATGAACGAACATTGGCCGTTAAGATTCTAGAACTGATTCTGGAAAGGGAGATGATTCTCTTTGTGAAGCTAGCCTGGAAAGAGTTGTTACAAGCCAAGTTTTCTCTCCTCATTCTGTACACAGCCAGACTCTTAGTGATAGCTGTACTTGCCATTTTTGGACACCAGGGAGCACCACTGATAACACAGCCTAAACTTACAGATTCCTAAACTTTTCTGAGCAGGAGATTTCGGACTCTTTTAGTACACTTCTACTGAAGATTCTCTTGAAGATTCTCTCACTTTCCAAATGAAAGCTGTTGGTAATCAGAAACCCTGTGAGAGAAAGGACAGCTAAGCTGCTGTACAGAACACTCATCGTTCATTCGTTTACTCTTATTGAGTACCATCTCTGTACTGGGTACAGTCCTAGCTTGGGAGAATACAAAGATAAATGAAAAGGGGCTTCTCTGGTGGCACAGTGGTTGAGAGTCCGCCTGCCGATACAGGGGACACGGGTTCGTGCCCCGGTCCGGGAAGATCTCACATGGCGCGGAGCGCCTGGGCCCGTGAGCCATGGCCGCTGAGCCTGCGCGTCCGGAGCCTGTGCTCCGCAATGGGAGAGTCCACAACAGTGAGAGGCCTGTGTACCGCAAAAATAAATAAATAAATAAATAAATGAAAAGAAGTCCTGGGACTTCTCTGGTGGTCCAGCGGTTAAGACTCCACGCTCCCAATGCAGGGGGTGTGGGTTTGATCCCTGGTTGGGGAACTAAGATTCCACATGATGTGCCATGGGGCCAAAAAATTAAAAAAATTAAAAAAACAGAAAAAAAAGAAATGAAGTCCTTGATAAACTCAGGAGCTAATGGGGAAGATAGATACTTATTGGATAATCATAATTCAGTTATATAAGTACTCTAAGGTACTTAGAGTAGCAGGAGGCTGGAGAAACAGGGTAAGTCAGGGAGGTGGGAAAAGAAGGGAGGTGACTTTTGAGCTGGCTCTTTTTTTTTTTTTTGACTAATCATAACTTTTGGTTCATGCTATGCTGTCATCAGTGATCAAGGTATGGCTGATTTATATCACTTGAACTGAGACTTGAAGGATAGGGAGGAAATCCCAGAGGAGAAAGAGAACTTGATGTGGTTGCCACTTCTTAGGCTCAGTTTCCTCATCTGTAAAATGAGTATAGTCTCTGACTTATCTAGCAGAGGTTTTGTGAGGGAGAGATAAGATAATAGATGTGAAAGCTCTTGCAAATAGTAGAATAGAGGCATAAGAATTGTTAATCCGGTTTGATTTAACCAACATCTGCAGAATATCTATTAGGAGCAAGGCCCTAAGAGTGATGCAAGGGAGATATTCCTGGCACACGGTAAAGGCTTGGTGTATAGGTTTCAAAAAGACACAGAGATGAAAAAAACAAAACAAAACCAAGCTCTCGATTTCCTCCTGAGACACAATGTGGTGAGGGCTTCTTGCAGAGGCTACACTTACATGAGGACCCAATCTAGGGTCTACTGAGGTGAGAGTCACAGCTTCTGATCCAGGAAGATCCACGAGGTCGCAGGATTTTCCTACCTTATAGAATATTAAAGCTGAACTGGATCAATAATCTGGTCCCTACCCATCCTATAGTTGGGAAGACTGAGATCCAGAGGGGCACTGGCTTTTCTGATGTCACATCATGATCTTGGAGGCAGAGATGAGACAAGAATGTTTCTCCTATTGTCCAGGCCATGGCTTTTGCTCCCAGACACCATTTATTTTTACTTTTATTTTTAACTGTGGTAAAATGCACATAACATAAAATTTACATTTTAAGTGTATTAAGTACATTCACATTGTTTTGCAACCAGTTTCCAGAACTCTTTTCATCTTGCAAAATGGAAACCATATCCACTAAACAATTCCCTATCCTCTTCTCCCCCCAGCCCCTGGTGACCACTATCCTGCTTTCTGTCTCTATGAATTTCACTACTCTAGGAACCTTATATAAGTGGAATCATACAGCATTTGTCCTTTTGTGACCAACTTATTTCACTTAGCATAATGTCCTTAAGGATCATTCATGTGTAGCATGGAGAATTTCCTTCCTTTTAAAGGCTGAATAATATTCCATTGCATATATATATATATTTGTCACAGTTTGTTTATATAGTCATCCATCCATGGACACTTACTTGGGTTGCTTTTGGCTATTGTGAAGAGTGTTGTTATGAACATGGGTGTACAGATATCTCTTTGAGACCCTGTTTTCAATTTTTTTGGGCATACACCCAGAAGTGGAATTGTTGCAGCATATGGTAATTCTGTTTTTAGTTCCTGGAGACCATTTTAGCCTCACAGGAAATGCAACAGGCTCTGAGAGTTTCAAGGTCTTGGTGTGAATTGGTAATAGACCCTTGCTTCCTGTCTCCAAGACCCAGGCTCTTTGTACCACATGGGTTTTGCAACCATACCCTCAAAGAACTCACATGGTAGCTAAGAGAAAGATGCACTTGAGTTTAAAGGAGGTTGTATTAAGCATGATTTACTTTTCTTTTTTCTTGTGTGTTCTCTTTGACAAATGAGTACACAGGCAGGTGGGTTGGCTTAGGCAGAAATTATAAACATGTAGTCTGAGTGATCAATTTATACTATAGATGTAGGGCTATATCATTTTTAAAGGACTATATCATTTTTTTTTCTGTTTTGATTTTTTTAAATTTATTTTTTGGGCTTCTCTGGTGGTGCAGTGGTTGAGAATCTGTCTGCTAATGCAGGGGACATGGGTTCGAGCCCTGGTCTGGGAGGATCCCACACGCCGCGGAGCAATTAGGCCCGTGAGCCACAACTACTGAGCCTGCGCATCTGGAGCCTGTGCTCCGCAACAAGAGAGGCCGCAACAGTGAGAGGCCTGTGCACCGCGATGAAGAGCAGCCCCTGCTTGCCACAACTAGAGAAAGCCCTCGCACAGAAACGAAGACGCAACACAGCAAAAATAGATAAATTAATTAATAAAAACTCTTACCCCCAACATCAAAAAAAAATTTATTTTTAAAATTTAATTTTTATTTTATATTGGGGTATAGCTGATTTACAATGTTGTGTTAGTTTTAGGTGTACAGCAAAGTGGTTCAGTTATACATATACATATATCCATTATTTTTCAGATTCTTTCCCCATATAGGTTATTACAGAATATTGAGCTCCCTGTGCTATACAGTAGGTCTGTGTTGATAAAGGGGCTACATCATTTAAAAGTCCAGATTCCCATCTTCTCTTAAAGATGATCCAGCAATACTGAGTTCACCTTCTTGCCTGCTTACCAGTGTGCCCCAGTCCCTACCACTCCCTATTACTCGCACCTACTTCTCTCAATAATATTAGCTATTTTCCCATTTTCCATTTGAATTTCAGACTCCTGGTTCCGAGTGTAGGTCTAGTAGAACCTAGATCAGGGGCTCATCTTCTGTTAGGGCCAATTTCCCAGCACACAGTTGTTACTCAATAAATATTTGCATGATCAAATGAATTAACTCATGTCAACCAGCTTTTATTGAGCACTTACTATGTACAGGGCCTATGGCTGGATGGCCATTTCCCAGAGATGAATAAGGCACAGCCCCTGACCTCTGAAAAGTCACAATCCTATGGGGCGGGGGAAGGCAGATATGAGTATGGTCCAATTGTGGACCTGAGGTGGCAGTCAGAGTAGGATTTTCTGAGAAGATCTTGAACTGCATCTGGAAGAATGAGAGGCCAGCCATACGAGGGAGTTGATGGGGAGGCCAGGAGGGGAGACTGTTTCGGGTAGAAGCAACAGCCGATACAAGGGCCAGGAGGTGGCTGATGTTCCATGTATTTGAGAAACTTAAAGAAGGCCAGTGCGACTGAAGTTTAATAAGAGAGTGGGAAGCGTGGTAGTAGATGACGTCAGATGTGTGTTTTTATATCGACAGCCTAACCCTTAAGCCAGGCAGCTATTGGGCAAATCCGTTTTCCCGGTCTTCAGAAGCCTTGCTCAGAACAGGTAGCTGGCTTAGCACTGTCAGAGTGGGGACGGGGCCTAATCCCTTCCCTTGCCTCAGGTGCCAAGGACAGGGTAGGGCACAGAAGCAGGTTTCAGTAAAGATTTGCTGACAGCACACTTGAGAACAGGAAGTGCAGGCTCTGTTGAAGGAGGCCCAGGCGCAACTCCCTCTTTATGAGGGCACTCATTCTCAAGTCGCTAACACCCCCAAGCCACACAGAGAGCTGGGAGAGTGAGATGCAGGGAGGAACCAGCCACAGGCCCTACCCGCAAAAACCTCAGAGGGGAGGGTATTTGGAGGGGGGGTTAGGAAAACGGGCTGTGAGAGTTAAGGGAGGGCATCCGACTTAGCTTGGATGAGGCGGGGAGGGGGCGTCAGGTAGGCAGATGGGGTCATTTAGCCAAGACTTACGGTATGTGTTGGGCAATTTTACCTACAGTGGTTTGGACGCTTCGTGTGTTTTCTGGCATCATTTCCTCCGAAACCACTAGCAGGCCCTAATGGGCCTCCCCCCGGGGCGGGTCCTAGCTCTATTCCTCAATCCTCTGCAAAGGGGCAGGGCCTCCCAACGAGCTCGGGCCCTGTTCGCAGCGCCCAGATTTGCCCGCCAGGGGCCGCTGCGCACGGGTGACGAAGCGCGAGGGTTCCTAAGCTGCAGAGAGGCGGAAGCGGATTGGTTGCAAGGCGCGGCGGGGAGGGCGGAGCCTGGGATACCGGCCTGGAGTAGGGGGCTGGCAATGGGCCCCCCGGCCGAACCGGGCTGGGCAGCTGTCGCCTCAGGCAGCCCCGGGCGGCAGTCGTGGTGCCGAGGGTCTTTGCCCTGACCAGCTCTAGAGCTTGGGCGAGTGGAGCAGCACCGAGGCCCGGAGATCGGGCAGGGCAGCTACTGTCATCGTCGCTGCCGCCGCAGGCCTGGGTTACCTGAGCGACTGCGTGTCAGGGGCCCGCCCGCTCGTTCGCGGGCTGTTAGTGCGGGAGGGGCTCTCGTGGGGGAGAGGGAGGCCGGGACCCGACCCTTGGCTGGGGAGAGGGGTCCTGGCGGAGACTAGAGCGGGCCGAGAGCCGGGAGAGCCCTCCGGGGTCTGGGGGTGCCGGGCGGCTGTCCCTAACAGGTTATTCCGGGGTAAGCCGGGCGCTGGGGCGGGCTCGGGCTTCGCAGGGGGCCGGGCGGCGCGGGGCGGGCCTGCGGGAGAGCACGCCCCCGCCCGCCCCGGGCCCGCCCCGCGCCTCCCGCCCGCTCGCCGGGGAGCCTCTGTCCCGGGCCTGGCCCGTGCGCGTCCGCCTGCTGAACCTGGGCACCGCCGGCCGCCTGGGCACGGGACCGGGCGGGAGCACTAACCTCGGCCTAGGAGGCCTGGGATCCCCGAGCCGCCTGCACCCGCGGGGGCCTGGAAGTCGCACGCCCTTCCCGAACCTGTGCCCCTCGCCGATCCTCGGCGGTGCGAGGCCAGGTGCCCCCCTCTTTCCCTCCCTTCTTTCCCTCCCCCACTCCGGTGCCCGCTGGAGGTCCCGCCCGCCCGCCCCCTCCGGCAGGGGTGTAGCTGGCTGCGGAGCTGACACCGGCTCCGCGGCCACCCTGTCCAAACTCTCCGGAAGCGGCCCGAGCCGACCGGGTACTCAGGCCGTCGCAGCTCCGGCGGACCCACTGTTGGACCCGAGGCGCCGGCCCTCCTCCCGCGCCCAAACTTGGAGCACTTGACCTTTGGCTGTCTGAGGAGGCAGACTCACGGGTGGCTGGACAGCTGCGGCACCTCGAGGGCATCTTGCCTGGGGTTCCAGGACCGTCAGCCTCTGGGATCCTGAGGTGTCTACATCAGGCGCATGTTGACTGAGACCTGGAGTCATGGATGTGTGCGCCCGTCTTGCCCTGTGGCTCCTCTGGGGGCTTCTCCTGCATCACGGCCAGAGCCTCAGCCAAAGCCACAGCGAGAAGACGACGGGAACCGGCTCGGGGGCCAGTTCTGAGGAGTCCACTGTAGCAGGTAAGGCCTTGGCCACGGACAAGAACTGAGTTGCCCAAGTGGGGAAGTCGAACCCTAGGTTTATACACCTGCGATTGATGGCAGACCCACACATGGCACTGCCTGTTCTTCGTAGTCCAAAGAGTTCTTTCCCTTCTAATGTCTTTGTCTCTCTTGAACAACTTTCCTCATCCCTCCTCAGGATGTCTTTTGTTGGCAGTGAAAAGAGCTCTGCTTTTGGGGCACCTTGGCCTTTCGGATCGGCAAGTCAAGACCCCTTCTCATGACTACTTGTCTGGACTGATGCCCTGGGCAGATGATAAGTCTGTTGCTCTTGGCCAGTTTCAGCACTTGGCAGCACAGGGGAGGCTGAGGCTACTTGGGTTGGGTAGGAAGAGTCAGGACTGGGCCAACTCTATTACTCTCTAACTTAGTGTTGAGGTGTGCCTTTCTATTCCAATGAGCGTGGGGACCCTATTCTCTCCCTTCCCTTAGGTAATCTGCTGTCTTCTAGCTGTGCCCATTTGAAATATCAAGGCAGTTCCTTAGATGGAATCCTATTTACCACCAGGGAGTTAAATGGCCTTTTGTTGACATGGGCATGATGTAATTCCTGGGACCACTTGTTGACTTATTCTGTTTCTTCTGACTGATGAGGGTAGGAATTGTACAATATTTTTGATCTGTCCTGGTTTTTCCTATGCACTTATGGAGGCTTGTCAAACAGTAGGAGCCCTGGTATTGTTGCAGAAGAAAGAGCACTTTTAAAATGCAGTTGTTTTACACAAGGCTTAGAAGGTATCCAATTTTTTATCCCTGTTTCTCTCACCCGGTCACTGTGATCTGCCCAAAATAGTGAGATGCAGAATGAGGAGAGTTTATAGCTGGGTTCTTTCTACGGTGGGGCAAGCTCAAGTGAGGGGACGCCTCAGTGAATACCTGTAGATACAAGGAGGAAAAGGAAGTGTAAATCATTGTGGCCAGGAAGTTTCATGGATGGATCCAGAGGCTGGCTTTGGTGCTAGACCCTTTCTTAGGAAACCCCCTTTTAAATTCCTTGACTGGGCTGGGTGTGACTGCAGGTACCCCAAGGGCTGGCTTCCAAGTGAGGCCAGGGTTGCCCTATGTACAAGCATGGCACCTAGGCTGTTGCTTTGAAGATAGGTCCTTCTTGCATATTAATCCTGTTTCTTGCGTATTAATCCTGTTTCTCCATACAGTGTCTCCTTGGCCCCTGAACCCTAGCTCAAAGCTTGGCTCTCATTGGGCTGTGAAGGCAGATGTAGGTCAAACTGTGCAGAAGACCTGAGGAGCCTCTCTGCTGTCCCAGTGACATTCCTGTTTGTAACTGATAATATGTCCTTTTTTCACCCTAAAATATGAGTGCCTGACATAAAATGAATTTTCTTTTGGGGGGGAGGAAGTGTTCTTTATTTTAGACACAGTGCTAAAAGAGATGAAGTTTTGAATTTAGGCATTAGCTAGCTGTCAGGAAGATTTGTGTGTTTGTACATGCCATAGGTAAGAGGCACTCCAGCATCCCTCGTAACCAGCCCCTGGCTTGAGCTTATGGAGACAGCCCTCCACACAACATATTTTAGAGGCTTGGCTGTGTTGATTATACTACTTAGGCTTCTCTTTTGGTCTTTTCTTCCTCTCAGTTCAGAAATTAGTTTCTATTGTCGCAGTAATATTGAAGCCCAGGGAGGAAATCTCAGAGACCCTAGGTGCTCGGAATGACTATAGTTTGTGGTAACCTGGAGGCCCCAGCACTGTTGTTCTGGTAGGTTGTCACCTTGGGCCTGTCTGGGACTTTGACTCAGATAAGAACTCATTTTTGCAAAGAGGTGAACTGGGCTCATGGACGGGGCTCTTCTAAAGGATTTGGTGAGGAGCTGTCTACACAGCCAGGAACTCTTGTAGCCTTTCCAGTCCCTCTGTATCCTCAGAACACAGGAGTTTTACTTACCCTTAAAGCTTCCACTTTTCTAAATCAGATTCAACATATCTAGTCAATTTGCATGTTCTCTAAAGTTTGTATTTTACACAGCTGTTTTTCCCATAGTCTCGCAATTGCTCTATTAGAATGCAGGGCAGGTGGTATTATCCCCATTTTTATTGTTGAAGAAATTGAGTCCTATGCTCAGTTTTCTGATTTTTTTTTAAAGATTTTTTTGATGTGGACCATTTTTAAAGTCTTTATTGAATTTGTTACAATATTACTTCTGTTTATGTTTTGGTTTTTTGGCTGCAAGGCATGTGGGATCTTAGCTCCCCGACCAGGGATTGAACCCGCACCCTCTGCATTGGAAGACAAAGTCTTAACCACTGGACCATCAGGGAAGTCCCACGTTTTCTGCTTCTTAAGTCCTAGACTTCTTCTGTCTTCTCAGGCCCTGCCCTGTTAAAGGAGCACTAGGTAAGGCCAAGAGAATGTTACTTTCCTCTTGGTGAGTTAGTTAGGCAGCGCCTGGTGACTCTGTAGCAGAGATACAAAAAAGGGCTGTCTTTTTCTCCTCTGAACAGTCTTCTGCAGGGGCCAGAAAATTGCATTTTTTCTCTTGTTGGATGTACATGGCTATCTTAAAGGTCTGCCCCTCCAGGGAAGGCAGGTGCTCTGCTAGAAGGCCTTCTCATTGGGAGAGGCCATTCCTGTCACCTTCTGGCTCTTTGATGCCTGTATACCCAGTTGTGCTAAGTTACTTTCTCAGTAAAGATCTGTGCTTGACTGTGCTGCTCTGAAGCCTGCACTTCTGAAACTGCCTGGAATTGATGCTTGGAACCTCCCTTAGACTCTGGACTCATTGCCTCCAGAAATTCAAAATGTTTCCTGCAGAATGTGTGTGAGGGGTCCCACGTGAGTCTGGAGTTGTGACTGCCAGTGTTGGTTGAGGACCTCTACTCAGGAACTGTGGTTCTACTCAGTATAACTAGAACTGGGCTTTGGAGGATAGGCCTCTAGGCAGTTTATGGAGTGCAGGTTGGCTTCTCAATCCACCCCTAATGGAGTGGGAGGCCAGAGTCCTGCCTGCCCACCCAGCTAGTTGCTGCTGCCTCCAAGGCTATAAATGGCCTGGCCATCTTGGTGGCTATGCTAATTTTAGCTGAGGGTGGTTCCCGGAACTGGATTGGAGCCAAGGGCAGGTGGGTGCGGCTTGGCTGAGGCTAATATTGGGGGATGGGCAGAGGGTCACACTAATCCTGGGGCAGCTAGGACATCATCTGCACCCACACCTCAGCTTTGACAATCATCCTTAACCAGGTTAATTTATTCAGCAAACATTGAACAGTGTCAGCTCACGTGCTGTGTATTCAGCATATATTTGTGTGCCTGCTCTGGGCCAGGCACTGTGTTTGGTGTTGGGAATTAAAGGATGAACAAAACAGACATGTTCTCTGCCTTCATGGAGTTTACAGTCTAGTGGGGAGATAGAAAATAAATACATAAATAAATATAGTGTCTTGTAATTTTTGTGGAAGAAAACATAAACAGAGTGCTGTGATGGAGAACGGGAAGAGGACAGAGATCCAGCTGAAGTAGGAACCCAGTGCCTAGCAAGACATTAATAACATCAGTAACATCAACAATAATAGCAACTGACATTTTTTAGTGCCTACTGTGGCAGGCACTATTCCAAACATTTTATTCTTTTTAATTCTTACAGCCATCCTGTGTGCTTGGTATTATCCCTGTTTTATAAGTGAGGAACTGAAATCATAGAGAGGTCAAGTAAATTACCCAAGGTTATACAGATAGTAGGGAATAGAGCCAGAATTTGAACCCAGGCAGTCTGACTCTTCTCCCCACCTCCACCTCAGCCACTAGGTTATACACTCTTTCAGAACTTTGTGATAAGCGCTGTAGTAGAGGTATGATATATACATACAAAAGTCTGTGGGAAGCCCAGAGGAGCAAGTGACTAACCCTGCCTGGGAGAGCTGGGGGAGGCTTCTTATTTTCCTCCATAATTTTTCTCAGATCTTGGGGAGATAAAAAGTGGTTGCCTAATTCAAAAGTTAAGAGGTGGAAACATCAGTTAGTTCAACTTATTTATTTTTACATATGAGGAAACTGATGTCCAGAGAGGCGTCACATAGAAATTCCACAATGGGTTATTAGTAGAACTAGACTAAGACATTTGAGTCAGGGACCCTGGCGTAATCAGTTATTCAATCCACAAGTCTGTAATGAGTGCTTACTGCTTGCTTTGTACTATGGAAGGAATTTAGGGCTACCAAAGAAGTCTAGTTTGGGGGTGGGGGTGGGGATATATATTTAGAGACTATTAAATACAACATAATGCACAGGCTTAATGAAGCACAAAACCAAGCAGTGTAGACAGTGTAGGCTAAGGATTACAAGAGCTCTGCGTGGGCTGAGCTAGGCTAAGGTGGCTGGGGAGGGCTTCCTGGAAGGAGGGGTTGGGCGGAGGCATAAGAGAACGGGGTGGGGAGTGGTCTGACTTGGGGATTGTTGGAGGGAAGGGGGCATTGTAGAGGTCTGGATCACCAGTGTGAGCACATGGGGTCTCACTGGCGGCTGAACAATAACTGGGCAGAGTTGCTTCATAGTTGGCCAGCTACCTCGCATGAGGGCTGGTAGACAGGAAGATTGCAGTCACGTGTGGTGTGTGGCAGGTCTCATAACTACTGTAATTTTGAAGTAATGATGATTATGAATAATATTTGGAGATATCTATACCAATGTAATGTGACATGAAAATGTTTGTACTTTCTGTTGGTGACAAAATCATAGGTAGTGCTAATAATATTATGGTTGATTATTATGTATGATTGAAGGAAATGCTAACTTTCAGTAAGAGAATGTTGAAAATAAAGATGTAATTTCTTTCCCATCCAAATTCACCCCCCCGCCCCCCCCCCCGCCCAATTCTTCTCATGGGCTTCTTAGGAATGTGGAGCCATCATGCTAAGAACTCCTGTTCTCTGACAAGGAAAGGATGAGGTCTTGATGGGACGGTTTCCTAGGTCTTCACAGGACTTGAGTTTGAGCCCCAGGGGGCCCCTCATTTCCTGCTGAGTGGCTTTGAGATACAGTGCTGAGTGACTTCATGGGCATGCTGTGGTATACTGCTTTCTGTGAGAAATGATTCTCCAGGAAACCCAGCAGTTCTGGCTGTCAAATTTTTTGGGAGAGAGAAAGATACCAAACTGGGTCTCCAACAGAGCTTTCTTTTTTTGTTACTGCTGATCAAAAAAAAAATTATGAACTATTAAGATATACAACTAAGTATAAAGAATAATACATTGAATACGCCTGTGCCCATAACACAGTGTAAGAAATCAAGTAATAACAATACAGAGCTTTCTTTATTACCCCCTGGATACTTTGTATAAATTTCTAATTTAACACATAGCACACTGTACATATATTTGCTCACTTACAAGTGTAAGCTCTTTGTGGAAGAAAGGAGGAGGGGTTGTATTTTATTTATCTCTGTTTTTATTGTGCCCAGCCTAAAACTTCTGTTAAAGTTTGTTGGAAAAGCTGAAATCAGGGCCTGTTTGAATGGATCATATTTTCTCTCTTCCTTTCATACCTTCTCATATATCTTGGTACACATTTTGGGCTTTTCAGCAACCCTTCATGGTGTTGCTCACCCAGGGCACTTTGTATTTTCATCCAAGTTCAGATCTGTTTATCCCTTTTCAATGTATTATTTTATTTTATTTATTTATTTATTTAATTAAAAATTTTTTTTTGCGGTACGTGGGCCTCTCACTGCTGTGGCCTCTCCCGTTGCGGAGCACAGGCTCCGGATGCGCAGGCTCAGCAGCCATGGCTCACGGGCCCAGCCGCTCCGCGGCATGTGGGATCTTCCCAGACCGGGGCACGAACCCGTGTCACCCTGCATCGACAGGCGGACTCAACCACTGCACCACCAGGGAAGCCCGTATTATTTTATCTTATCCTCAACTTTGGAAGTAGGTATACCTGTTTTTATTATTATGCCCATTTTTTTTGGCCATGCCACATGACATGCAGGATCTTACTTCCCCAACCAGGGATTGAACCCCTGTGCCGTGCAGTGGAAGCATGGAGTCCTAACCACTGGACCACCAGGGAATTCCCATTATGCCCATTTTAAAGGTGAAGAATTCGTAGCTGAGAAATTTGTGTTCTTTGTCACATAACTAAAAAGTGGCAGGATCAGAACCATAACTCTGGGGATCTGTGTATCAAGCCCTTGTTGTTTTTATCAAAACACAGTACCTGTCAGTGTGTCCCTCACCAATCTGGCATGCAGAGCCTTAGCCTCAATGGTCTGGCCATAGCTGTGCTAACAGAGGTGTTTGAGTAGTCTAGTCACCTATCACAAAGTGCTGCTCTGGAGGATGATGGAGTCTATAATCTTACCAATCATGCTACCCTGTTGGAGTTACCTGTGTATGTGCCGGCCTTCCTTGATAAAAACTCCTCAAGGGTTAGGACAGGAAGCTCCTAGCACAAGCCTTGGCACATGGTATACTTTACATGCTGTAGAGTTTGTAAAACTGAATTGAAGGGGATTTATTGTCTGGTTCTTTTTCAACTGTAGTTTACTAGGTTGGAAGTTGAAGAAGTTTTACTTCGAAAGGGTTAGGTAAAGTCGAAGAAATAAGCTTCACTTATTTAGAAAGTTCACTGTTTTAGAATTTCTCATTTTTTGGGAATTCCCTGGTGGTCCAGTGATTAGGACTCTTGTGCTTTCACTGCTGGGGTCCAGGTTCGATCCCTGGTTGGGGAACTAAGATCCTGCAAGCCATGTGGTGAGGCAAAACAAATAAACAAACAAAAAATAGAATTTCTTGTTTTTTGCTTTTGTT
The DNA here is from genome assembly GCF_005190385.1 of Monodon monoceros. Classification (NCBI taxonomy): domain Eukaryota; kingdom Metazoa; phylum Chordata; class Mammalia; order Artiodactyla; family Monodontidae; genus Monodon; species Monodon monoceros. Next base: position 58,403,167 of record NW_021703784.1, read on the forward strand.
AAAAAAGTCATCCAGATCAGTTTGAGTCCAATGGCCTCATTTTGCTTGGAAGAAGTTTGTCTAGGATTTTAAAGAAACCAGACTCTTATTGTTGCAGGCCTTACCATGAGAATGCGGTTGGGAGTAGCTGGGAAACTGTCTAGTTCCACAAAGGACCTAGGTGTAGCGGGGAGGAGAGAGTTGGGAAATGAGTGGGTGGGGCTGGGTAGAAGCTCAGATGAGATGATTGGCTTTGGTTGGCAAAAGGGTCTCAGTTGGCCACAGCCAGCAGACATAAATATCTGGATTTAGGGGAGCTTCAGAGTTCCAGTTTTTTTTCTTACTGTCTGTGGACCTTGTAGAGGGTAAGTCACTTTACCTCTCTCAGCCTTAGTTTTTTCATTTGTAGAAAGAGCATAACCTTAATGAATAGATTTGTAGTGAGGATCAAATGAGATAACTTATGTGGTGAAAGGGCTTTATAAACTCTAAAGTACTACACAATTAGGGATAGTGGGGTCCTCACAACCTCTGCTTTTATGGGCCTGGAAAAGCCTCAGTCAGAATCTGAGTGTCTTCTTATGGTGGCACCTCTCTAATGGAAGTGCTTCTCTGAACCTGCTGTAGTGCCATTGTTTTACTTCAGGTGTACCCACCAGACTTATATGAACCCTGGGTGTGGCCAAATTAGGCTTTTACTCAAAGCTTACTCTAGGCCATAGGGAAGCTGTTAATAAAGTCTGGGTGCTAGTATTTCACTTTATTTCCGGCCTATATCCCCTTCCTTTTGCTGGGTGTAACCACTTCCCTAGCCCCACCTGCAGACTTGAAACGGCTGACCAGATGGGCCTAGTCCCTACCTGTATTGGTACATAACAAATTACCCTTAAATGCAGAGGCTTAAAATAGTAAACGTTTATTATTTTCAGTTTCTGTGGGTTAGGAATCTGGGTGCTGCTTAGCTGGGTGCCTCTGGCTCAAGGTCTCTCATAAGGTTGTAGTCAAGCTGTTGGGCTGGGGCCGAAGGCTCAACTGCGGGGAGAGTATTTACTTTCAAGCTCATTTATGTGGTTGTTGGTAGGCCTTGGTCCTTTGCCACATGGGCCTCTGCACTGGGCTGCCTCATGACCTGACAGTTGGCTTCCCCCAGGACAAGTGATCCAAGAGGGAGCGCCCAAGATGAGAGCTGCAATCTTTTTATTGCCTAATCTTGCAATTGATGTGCCACAACTTCTGCCATATTCTATTTGTTAGAAACAAGTCAAGGTGAAGGGATTATACAATGGCATGAATACCAGGAGGGTAGGGATCACTGGGGGCCATCATAGAGGATGCCTGTGACATCATTCTAGGGCCATGATCTTGGGAACAATGGGTGCTGAGTCCTCTTAGTTTTCCTCTGACTTCCTTTGCTTGCCTCCTAGAGTCTTGTGGTGTCTTTCTGTACTCCCTTTGGTATTATGTCCTTTTGATTCATGCATGACCGCATTGCTTTGACATGTAGAGTTGACATGGCCCTTCCACCTGTATTCCTCACCTGTTTTAAACCCAATTCTAAACTAGATTTTTATCCTAGGTTCTAGTCATGCCTCCCAACTCCTTGTTTGGTACCTTTAGTTCTGGAGCACATTGTACAGCCACTTATCTTGGAGGCTTTACTGCCCCAACTTGGCTTCTGAGAGCTAGACTTATAAGTGGCATTGAACTGGGACTTACACATTGACAGCTGAAAAACTTACTCTGACCTTTAGGACTGTTGATGTTGGGTGCTATCACATCCTAGTGTGTCAAAGTTGGAAGGGCTTTTAAGTACCATCTCAACTAAACTCCTCAATCTACATATGACAGGAACAAATTTGCCCAAGGTCTCAGTTGGGGCCAGAATCTAATTTTGTCTGATTATTATTCACATGCTGTTCCCACTCTGTTGTGGAGCTTCTTTACCCTAACACAGCCAGTTTGGGTTGTTAGGGGGTCTGAGACCTATACAGAGGAAAACCAGAAAGCAGTTCACAATATTGTATTGTGTTCACAGAAATTGTGCTGGGCAGAACTGGGGGGGTATGCAAAGTCAGTGCTGCTTCTGAGGATCTTCCCTGCCCAGCTAGGGAGCTTTTATATGATGCGCAGAAAAAGAAGCCCAGTAATATCTGTGGCATATGGTGACTAATATCTGCATTCTGTACTCCCCTGGCAATCTCAATTCAAGCAAGGAGAGATCTGTTTGTTTTGATGTACAGAGCAGATTTCCCGAAGGAGGTGGGTCAGAGTGTCGTACTGCATATCTCACCATTGTTTGGCTCAGCTGGTTGCTTTATGTATAGATTTGGGGCCTCCACAGGCAGGGTAAATGTATCTAAAGCCCTGTGGGGTTACTTGTGGCCACCTAGAAAGTGCCAAGGGGGAGCTTTCTGGGCACTGAGAATTTGACAAAGCCTTGCCTGTGTTGGCACAACTTGCTAAGGCAGGCGAGACTTGAGTAGGGATGACTATGGCCCTGTCATGTTGATCAGAGGGGAGCAGATTTATTTCAGTGAGAGACCTGCAAGGAAAAACCTGAAATGAGCCAATAGCACTGTACTTTTGTTTTCTGCTGGGGAGCTTGGAATAGAGATGATGTAAGCCCTAAAATCCCTCTATGGGTGGTAGTTTCCTTCCTGACCCAGGGCTCCGGCCCCAGACCACTTTGCCCACTTCATCTTCCTTGGTTCCCCCTCTACATTTTGGCCCAGCCAGGCTTTTTTCTTTGTCCTGGTCTGCAGAGCACACCTTATACTGCTTCTCTTTTGCCTTTACTTATGAATGCCATTTTACTGCCTCCCAGAATGTCCTCCCCTCTCCTCCTTCCTTCCTACCTAACCTCTGAGTCCTCTGTGAAGTGATCCCTGACATTAATGCTAGCCACAAACTCCCTCTCATTTCCAAACTCCGGTAGCACTTACTATCTACAATACTCTCTGTGCCCTTCACACCCTACTTATGCCTCTTAAAGCAAGAGATAGCCTGATGTGGGAATCAAGAGCACTGGGCACTGACTTGAGTCCTTACTGACAGTATGATCCAAACTACAGTTTCCTCACTTGAAAATGGGATTAAAACTTGTATGAAATAGCTTTTAAAGCCTTTTTTTTTTGCATATTTTCCTCTCTCTTGAAGGCAAGAGCCATGTCTATTTTTTCTGACCATAGCACCCGTCCTTAGTATCTATCACAGTACGGGTCATAGGGTATGTGCCCAATAGATATTTGCTGAATAAATGGATGAATAACAACGAGTTGATCCTTGGATTGAGTAGTCATGGAGGGAGAGTGCCAAGTGATGAGCTTCGACAAGAGTGCCCTGAGATTAGGGGTAGAGTTCACGTGGGGGATTTCTGAGGTGTTCTGTGGGCACTCACTATTTTTCTGCTGCCTGGTACTTCATCCCTGTTTACTGAGTACCTCCTGAAGCTGCGCTCGGTGACAGTTAACAGTCGCACTGGGGGATGGTTCGGCCCTTGACTCTGGCTGGCCTTTTCTGTTTGCCATAGCACTGGCTGCCCTGAGCAGGTGGCTGTAGTAGGAGTGGAGCAGGGCTGTGTTCCTGGAGGCCTGAGATGAGGCTTGTGGGCGGGGCTTCCTTGGCTCCTGCTGCTGCTTGTCTTTGGCTCCGTGGACCCCCTGGGTTTACCACAGGGCAAATGTGAGGCAGCTGAAGGAACAGAACTACTTTCCTTAGCCTGGCTTGTGGGATGGAGAAGGGAGCCTTCGTTCATGCTGGGCTTTGCAGCAGGGAGGTAGGATAGTCCAGTGAAGATCACTGGCGTTTTAAAGGTTATCTCTGATTCTGTGAACTCCCTGGGCCTCAGAGAGCTCCAGCCTGAGCAGACATCACACCAGCTTTCCTTCAAGGCATTGGGGCGGGGCCTCTAGGGGAACTTGGTAAAGGAGGCAGAGGCATAAAAGAGTCAGCTGTGCTGTCAGCATGGCCCCGCTGGGCCAAACCTGTCCCTTTTCCTGTTAGCCATTTTACAGAGCTCCTGGCTGCCTTGTGTTGAATGTTGGCCTAAGTAATGACCAGAAATCTCACTGGCAGGCAGGCAGGCAGGCAGGCAGGCAGGCAGGCTGGTAGGCAGGCTTCCAAGTCTCACGTGCCTCTGATTTTCTCCAGTGAGATTCAGTAGCTCTGCTCCTGATTGGCTCTCTGGGTCATCTCAGGGCTTGTAGGAAGCTCTCGGAGCTCTCATCACTACAGTGTGTACATTAAAGCAAATGTGTTTGTGTTTTCCAAGTTCCTAGAGCCAGCCTCTGGAATGTAGGGACCAGGGGAGCTGGGTGCCCTTCAGGCGTAACACATACACCGGTTAGAAAACAGCTTGTGTGTGTGTGTGTACCTGGGTACTCAGACTTGTGGAGGTCTTATTTCAAGAAACTTTTGCCAACAAGGGCAAAGTTCACTGAAACTCATATTGTGTATTGCTAAAGAGATAAGTATGTAATTGAGACAACTCAAATAACTTCAATGATAAGAATGATGATGAGGGGCTTCCCTGGTGGCGCAATGGTTGAGAATCTGCCTGCTAATGCAGGGGACACGGGTTCGAGCTCTGGTCTGGGAAGATCCCACATGCCATGGAGCAACTAGGCCCATGAGCCACAACTACTGAGCCTGTGCGTCTGGAGCCTGTGCTCCGCAACAACAGAGGTTGCGATAGTGAGAAGCCCACGCACCGCAATGAGGAGCGGCCCCCGCTTGCCACAACTAGAGAAAGCCCTTGCACAGAAACAAAGACCCAACACAGCCCAAAATAAATAAATATTAAAAAAAAAAGAATGATGATGATAGCTGCTATTTATTGAGCACCTGTTATCTTCTAGGCCCTGGGCTAGGTGCTTTACAGCTGTATAACAACCCTTAAAGGTGGATATTTTTCTCATTTTATAGATGGGGAAGCTGTAACTCTGAGAATTTAAGTAATTTTCCCAAGATGACTAAGCCAGGATTTGAATTTAGGTTTATCTGACCCAAAGGCCAATGCTGTTTCTATTCTTGTTTAATAACTGTGGAAAGGAAGGAAACAGCTATATGAATTTAAGTAGAGATGTGTGTTTGGATTAAAAAGTGTACAATTTATCAGACTGGTAGTGGCATTAGTTTGTTCTGTTGCCTAAGTGGCCTGGAATAAACTGGGATTGGAATTTGTAGGGGATGGGGGGGGAATGAGAAAGTGTATCCACTTAATAAATTCTGAATGGGAGTATCACACTGGTGAAGTGTATAGCTACAGAGTGCTGTGTGTTCAGTTTGTATCCTCCAAAAACAGCATTATGGTTGAGCTCTTGTGGATATAAGCTTTGGGATAGGGTCTGTATCTATGTAGTGTTTACCTCTTCAGCTAACATTTAACATGTATGTTATACCTTGCCCGGTAAAAGGATTGAATATAATAGGGAAGTTAAGATGTGTATGAACATTTTTCCTTATCATAATAAGAGCTCCTATTTATTGAGCACGTATTCTATACCAGGACTGGGTTAGATACTTTCACATACGTAATCTTGTTTAATCCTCACAATGGGTTTCCCATTTTACAGTTTATCGTGCAAGGCAATCTAGTTTCAGTGTCCTATGAATAATACCTATGATCCTATTGGAAAATGGGATCACCTCTGCCTGGAGAGATCAGGGAAGCCTTATGGAGGAGGTAGCAGCTTAGTAGGTCTTCAGGTACTTCAGGCAGAAATATAAGGTTTCCTCTGGCTGGGAAGCATTCCAGCCAAAGGAAATGTCATGAATAAAGGCATGGAGTGAGACAAAGTGAAGAGTCTTTAGGGGACATTGGTTAGTCCAGGTTGGCTGGAGAGTGGCATCTGTGAAGGAGAGTATGATAAAATAAGGCAAAAAAAGATTAATTGAGGAAAGATAATGGAGGGCCTCAGTGTTTGGCTAAAGAGTCCAGACTTTGCTGTGTAGGCAGTAAGTAGTCCTTGCAGGTTTTGAGCAGGGAAGAGACTTGACCTGAGTTTTGCTTTAGGCAGATTAATCTCACAGAACATGCACAACGCATTGGTGGGATGAGGTTGGAGGCAGGGAGTCTAGATAGGAGACTTTGCAGTTGTTCCTGAGCAGGGATCAGGGTGTGCACTATGGAGGCAGAATCAGTAGGACTCAGCGTTTAAGTGTAGGGAGGGAAGGAAAGAGGCAAAGGTGTAGCCATGTTTTGCGTGTGGGTAATGAGGTGCCTGGTGGTGCCAGTAACAGAAAATATATGGCAGTCTGAAGGAGGGGGCCAGTGCTAGGCTGTGATGACTAGGGGGGTAGTTGACTTTTTTTGAAGTGCTAGGCAAGGGCTACACTTCACAGTACTCTAGGAACCAAAGAATTGTCTTCTCTCTACGCTTGTTTTACATCACTTCATTTTACAGATGAGTTTTCTGATGCCCAAAGATGTGAAGGGATTTGCCAAAGGTCATACAAGAACTGCTTGGTGGATTCCAAGTCTGAGAATACAGGTCTCTTGTTTTTAGCTATTAAGCTTCCTTACAAAGCTAGGCCTTCACTGCAGGAAAATCAGAGACTCTTGCAGATAGGAATACCCGGGTTCAACTCCAGGCTTTGCCATTTTCCATTTGTGACATCTTTGTTTTTTTCATTTTTTTTTTAATATATAAATTTACTTATTTCATTTATTTTTGGCTGCCTTGGGTCTTTGTTGCTGTGTGTGCATGGGCTTTCTCTAGTTGCGGCGAGCAGGGTCTACTCTTCGTTGCGGTGTGCGGGCTTCTCATTGTGGTGGCTTCCCTTGTTGTGGAGCACGGGCTCTAGGCGTGTGGGCTTCAGTAGTTGTGGCTCTTGGGCTCAGTAGTTGTGGCTCATGGGCTCAGTAGTTGTGGCACACGGGCTTCGTTGCTCCGCGGCATGTGGGATCTTCCCGGACCAGGGCTCGAACCCGTGTCCCCTGCATTGGCAGGCGGATTCTTAACCACCCCGCCACCAGGGAAGCCCCATTTGTGACCTCTTGAACAGGTTGCTTTCTTTCCCTGAGCCTTAGTTTCCAAATTTGCAATAAAAGGAATATTAACTTCATGGAGGCAATGGAAGATAAGGCACTTTGTGAAACCTTCAAGTGCTATGTGAGGGTGTTATTCCAGGATTTTGGCATGGGTTGGAGCCATATATACAGTGAGTATTTTGGCCCAGTGAGAGCAGACAAACTCACAGTTTCTCAGGGAAGGTCTTCTTTCACTTTAGGCTTCCTAGGCTACTCACTCACCTGCAGTTGGGGCTTTCAGGTATGGGAACATGCTGAGTTTTCCACAGTCACACATCTCTAATTTTCTAGTGTGAAATGGAGTTGCAGAAGGAACACTAAGCCATCATACCCTGTCAGGAGTTCTTGGCCTGAGAGAAGATGATTACTATCCCTTTTCCCCAGGGTCTTCTACCAACCTTCAGCTGGCTCAAGGTGAGGGGGCACAGTGCTAGCTGAATTTAGGCTATGCTTTGAGGGGAAACTCCTGCTGAACTAGAGTAAGCCCTGGCTGGGGACAGAGGTGCCAGGGTGCAGCTGCTGATCAAAACCAGTACCTGGAGTCCTCTTGTAGTCATCTGTTTGGTTTAGCACACATGTTCCTGTGTCATCTTGAGAGGGGGAGGAGGCTGCTCAGGTATTGTCAGGTAGCAGGTCTGTGGTTGTGTCAGCTCATTGTCATGGGAGCAGGCCTGAAACTGACCATCTTGTCTGATGTCTTGTCACACACCCTCTGAGAGGGTGGAAGGGGGATTGCAAGAAGATTTTCTGATTAATAAGATAGCTGTTTACTGTTTTGTAGCCTTTTTCTTTTTTTTAAAGAGGGCCTGATTCTTTTTTATTTACTTATTTATTTTTCATTTATTTATTTATTTAGTTGCATTGGGTCTTAGTTGTGGCAGGCGGGCCCCTTAGTTGTGGCATGCATGTGGGATTTAGTTTCCTGACCAGGGATCAAACCTGGGCCCCCTGCACTGGGAGCACGGAGCCTTACCCACTGCGCCACCAGGGAAGTCCCTGTAGCTTCTGTCTTAAAGTGTGTTTTTTTCCACTTTTTCTCTTGAACCCTTTTTTCTTTTTCTTCCCTCTTTCTAGCTAGAGTCAAGAGGCTCTAGTTCTCTTGAGTCTTCATAACTTTCTTTATGAAAAATCTAGTTTAATAAAAAAGAACAGTAGACTAGGAATTAGCTGTGGTTGTGATACTATTGACTTTTCTGGGCCTCAGTTTCCCCATGCCAGGTATTTTGAACCTATCTCACAAGGTTGATGCATGCAGATTTTATGAGATAATGTGACAAGTATTTAGTGTTATACAGATGTGAGTAATTTATTATTAGTTCTCCTTTTCTGAATTGTCTGATCATCTATACAGTTCCCTGGTTCTTCCCCTCTTTTTACTACTTTATGTCTCCTAGGGTCTCGCTTTTCCTTATAACCTTCCTTTTTAACTCTTAATGACAACTGGAAAAGTGTGGCCACACCTGGTACAGTTGTAAGGCAGAGGGCTGAGCCTTAGAAAAAGTGATGTTTGTTAGCTTTTGAGTGTAATATCTTGTCATTAACTTGAACGAGACTCTTTACTGCTCTGTGCCTCAGTTTTCACATCTGCTCCCGGTGTACCACGCAGCTTGATTCTTGTGAGCCTTGAAGTCATTTTCATTCTGGAGAATCTCCTTTAAAATACAAGCATTACTGGGTTGAGGGTACCCTTGAACTAAGAATCAAAACTAGCCTTTGTTAGATTCCATATATATGTGTTAGCATACGGTATTTGTCTTTCTCTTTCTGACTTACTTCACTCTGTATGACAGACTCTAGGTCCATCCACCTCACTACAAATAACTCAGTTTCGTTTCTTTTTATGGCTGAGTAATATTCCATTGTATATATGTGCCACATCTTCTTTATCCATTCATCTAACATGGACACTTATGTTGCTTCCTTGTCCTGGCTATTGTAAATAGAGCTGCAGTGAACATTTTTGTACATGACTCTTTTTGAATTATGGTTTTCTCAGGGTATATGCCCACTAGTGGTATTGCTGGGTCATATGGTAGTTCTATATGTAAGTTTTTAAGGAACCTCCATACTGTTCTCCATAGTGGCTGTATCAATTTACATTCCCACCAACAGTGCAAGAGTGTTCCCTTTTCTCCACACCCTCTCCAGCATTTATTGTTTCTAGATAAGAACCTAGGGGTAAGACGGGAATAAAGACACAGACCTACTAGAGCATGGACTTGAGGATATGGGGAGGGAGAAGGGTAAGCTGTGACAAAGTGAGAGAGTGGCATAGACATATATACACTACCAAACGTAAAATAGATAGCTAGTGGGAAGCAGCCGCATAGCACAGGGAGATCAGCTTGGTGCTTTGTGACCACCTAGAGGGGTGGGATAGGGAGGGTGGGAGGGAGGGAGTCCCAAGAGGGAAGAGATATGGGAACATATGTGTATGTATAACTGATTCACTTTGTTATAAAGCAGAAACTAACACACCATTGTAAAGCAATTATACTCCAATAAAGATGTTAAAAAGACAAAAAAAACAAAAAAAAAACTAGCCTTTGCTAGTGCGGATTAGGTTAGGGTATATCCACGGGGGAATAGGTCACAGTAGGACACTGGGGTGGGGGATGGAGGCTGGCAAGAGGGCAATTCTTAGTTTACTGATGCAGGAAGGGTGTCAGGGCCTCAGGGCATACTTGATGCTACCTTTCATGTAGCCCACACCCAACTTCTCTTCCTGAGCTGAGCAGGTACCTGTACTCTCAGCCAGAAGTCAGAGCTTGGTGAAGCCTGATTCCCCCAGGAATTCAGTGATAAAAATTAGGGCACTTGAACAGATCTAATTGGCTGAACTGAGTGAAGGGCAGAGGCTTTCCCTGGGGGCTCCTTGTAATCTCCTGTGGTTATAGACTTTTCAGGTTGGACTAATTAAAATGTTGGCAGCTGGACTCAATACTTTCCTTGCACTAGGTCCTGCTCCAGACTCCTGGAGTACCAGAAGTTGGCATGGGGCGGTCTTTCCTGGGGAACTGAGGAGTGGGTTTCCATTTCCTCATCTAACTAAATGCATGATGATGTAATAATTTCTGTCCAGAATGGGTAGCTACACATTTCATGGTGGAGAGAGATGTAGGCTGAGCCCTGCATCCACATATGCCTGGATTTGGTACTCTCCAGACTCCCAAGGTGCCCTTTCACGTCGATTGTCTGTTCTATTAGCTCGCAAACAGCTTTGCTCTGTCAGCTGGCAAGTAATTTCCATTGCCCTGGGGTATCCTTCCCTGATGTGTGTTCCTGTTCCAGAAAAAGGGATATTTATTAAGTCCTGCCATGTGCCAGGTCAGGGCTAGTGTTTCACACAGCTGTCTTTTGAGATATGGCCACATCTTTTCATAATGCCCAATTTATAGATGAGAAAATACTCATAAAAGGAAAATAATTTGCCTGATAGTCATTACAGCCTGTAAGCAACTGAACCAGAATTCAAATCCAGGTCTCTCCCAAAGCCTCTGGTTACCTTCCTAAGGCAGCACAAACACTTTCCTATCCTCATATCTTTCTAAGCTGAGCAAATTTCCTGCCTCCAGTTCCTACAGCCAGAATTATTTTCTTGACCTGCCTTTCCAGAGCACTCTGCCCTTCCCTCTATTCTGGCTGATATCCAATGAGGCATGGATCTACCTCCCTCATTTGGCTGCTCCCACTCCTGCAAGCTGTGGCCCTCAGGATGTGTTCTCCGAAGACCCAAAGGAAGCTGTAGTGTTGAAACTTCAGGCATCATGACAGACTGGTAAGGAGAGAGGTTTTGGGCATAGTCTCAGCTAGTTCCCTGCACGAAGCCAGGCTTGGGTCTTCTTGGTTTGCGGGAGTGTGCTTTGTTGTTCTCGAGGCAGTAGGGCCTTCTAGGCAGCGTGCCTTTTGGGTTCCCAAGGAGCAGGGATCTTTTCCCTCAGGTCATTTTCCTTGACATCTGGCTTTACAGTTTCTTTCTCATAGTCTCCCTTTGATTAAGAGTCAGATCAGTGCCACCTGGAGTAAAGTACTATGACAAAGCCCTCGGCCTGGCCTTGGTTGCTGGAATATTCCTGCTGACTGTGGGTACTTGGGTAATTTTTGCAAAGAGCATGCTAAGTTATTAACCCTGCATTTGGGTCTTATGTTTTCTGCAGCCTCTGCCTACTGGTGTGCCTCACTTCACAGGATAAAGGCTTTCCTGAAGAAGGCAAGCCTGTGAAGGCATTTTTAAAAGTTGAATTATCTTTCTCACTGACTTGAAAAAAATTATTAAAGTATTTTCATGCCTTTTTCTATGCATATAGCATATATGTTTAGTGTTTAACATCAAAAGTTTGTTCCTTTGGGAATAAATGGCAAATTAGAACATAACAAAATACAGTTAAAAATACAGTAAAAGACCTTTAACAGGAAAAATAATAAAATATTAATGACAATCAAAATAAATTCCAAAATAGGTAGGCTGAAACACAGTGTTTTTTGTTTGTTTGTTCTGTTTGGATACAATGGGAAGTCTGGAATAGCATAATCAGCAGAATGATCTAGATAGTGACATGACACCGTTTTGCCTTCTCCAGTATTAGCAATAGACTAGGAGATGTCCTTAGGCGAAGGGGAGAAGAATGCATTCTGGGACTAGAACTGTGTAGTTCCAACTACTCATTTGTGTCTAAGGACAGAAGTAACTAGTAACTACCTTTCTGGGTGTCTGTTTCCATGTTAAATGAAAGCAATACCTACCCTGTTTAATTTTATGTGGATTAAATAAGACAATGTATGTAAAGTGTTTTGTAAACTCTGAAATACTATTGTTGTCATACTCAGTGGGTGACTGGAGCCAATTTGCTAGCACTGCAGGACGCTTTTGGTTTAAGATATGCCTTAGGGACTTCCCTGGTGGTCCAGTGGTTAAGACCCTGCACTCCCAATGCAGGGGGTATGGGTTTGATCACTGGTGGTCCGGGAACTAAGATCCTGAGTGCTGCCTGGCACAGCCAAAACAGCAAAAAGAAAAAGATGTGGCTTAAACCTATGACATAGGTGGGAAGAAGAATGCTAAGTTGATGAGTAAACCGTTGAATGCTGTTTGGGCAGCAGCTGAGAGGAATTCCTGTGAGGTGAGGGAAAGAGCCACATTCGTCCCTTCATTCTGTATCTGTTGAGTCCTGTCGGGTGGAGGAGAAAGAAATACAGATGTCTACCTATTAAATGTATAGTATGCTAAGTATGGAGGATTCTTGGTTTAGGAATGAAAGCTCCATAAAGACAGGAGTTTTTGTCTGTCTTTTACACTGCTGTGTTTTCACCCAAGAGCAGTACTTGGCACATGGTAGGCTCTTGATAAATATTTGTGGAAAGAAAGGCTAAGTTTTGGAATCAGACAGACTGGGTTCATATTTGGGCTCTGCCCTTCACCAGCCCCTTTCTTGAGCAAGCTGCTTAATCTCTCTGATGCTCAGTTACCTCATTTATAAAATGGGACTAGGATTAGCTATTACAGAGGATAATTGGGGGGATTTTTTTTTTAAGTAAAGGTTTTTAAACTTTTGTACAAGTCCTAGTAAGTGCTCAATGAAAGATGGTTCCTTTTGTTTTCCCTTCCTGGTTTGCAAAGTGGGATGGAAGCACCGAGGACAAAGCAGATCTGCTTGGGGAGCCTAGCCAATGGCTTCACAGGTTTGATCTGACCATGTCTTTCTAATGTGTGAGATTAGAATTACTGGTATTATTTCCTCACAAACAGAAGTCCCTGGGATTGAGCAGGAGTGTTGGAATATATATGCTTTGCCTCTGTGTTTCCCGGGGTCTTGGTGGGAGGGTCTGGCTCTTGTCTTTCAAGGCAAGGTAATGTTTGCCCTGCAGGTTTGTGCAGAGGTTGTTCCCAGAAAGAGCAGCTTCCCCTGGAGAGTCTGGACTCACCTGATTTGGATTAGGCTTTCATAGCCAGCCATCACTGCCTCCCCTTACACCAATTATTGTTAGTTATAGCTTTGAAAGGTGTCCTCAGCTTGACTTCTGCTCCGGATCAGTTGTAAATTCTCACAGCACATGGAGCAGAGCATGTTTGCATGAGTTAATCAGGTATTTATGAGTTCACCTTTGCTAGTGAAAACCTAATTTTCCCTCATGCCTGGGTGACTCCAGCAGGCTGAGGGCCTTTTTCCGAGACATTCCTGGAACTGTTGGAAGTGGCAGCAGGTTTGCCTGCCCTTGTCATATGTGCACAAGACCAGTGGGATATATTTGCCCTTCAGCAAGGGTGCTCAGTGCCTCTCCTTTCTATCCTGTGGTCTTAAGACACTGGACATAATACCATTCTCCTTTCTTTTATCAACATTTAGACTTCAGAGCTTTCTCTTCTGGTTTAGTTTCTTGGAGGATGAGTAAGCAGGGAGGAATTGTCTGGCCATCAGACAGTTGAATTGAAGCCACTTGGCCAGAAGCAGCTAAAGAACATGTTCCTAGATGGGGGTAGTCAGGCACTGGGTAAGTTAGGGTTAGTTTAGGGGTTAAGTGGACCTGGTGTCTTCTAGAAGTAGAGACAGTAGGTGCTCTGGCTGTGTCCTCAGTGCACACAGCTCTGGCTGTGTCCTCAGTGTCCACAGTGTCCTTTGGGAGCCGAGCATTGCTACAAGGGAGATCTCAAATATAGGCTTGAGGAAAGGAGACAGAGGGAAGAGAAGGAATTTTGCTGAGCTGTTGTTATGCTAGGTGCTTTAGACCAATTATTTCCTTTAATATTTACAACAACCTTGTGAAGTTTACAGATGATGAAACTGAAGCCCAGAGAAGTTAAGCAACTTTCCCAAGGTCACAAAGTTAGTGAACGATAATAGTTATCATTTGTTGTATGTCGAGAAGGCACATACCAAGTTTCTTTTTTTAAGTGCTTTATATCTAGTACTCACCACCATCCTATGAAAGATTATTATTACTTCTGCATTGCAAATAAGGAAACTGGGAATTAGAGAGCTTTGGTTACTTGATGAAGGTCACTCATCTAGCTGGTGGCACAAGGACTTGAATCCAGAATTCTGTGATTGTGAAGCTTGTTCTTTGATGTACATGTCACTGAAGCTGGAAGAGTAGGATTCAGACACAGAGTCACGAGCGCAAGTTTCATGTCTTATTCCATCTCTGTATCCTTATAATCTGAGATAACGCCTACCGCATTATTTGTCCTCAATAAATGTTTGCTGTGAAATCCAGCTCTGCTCTCCCCCATTGTCCCCTGTTGCTGACTGCATCCTGCCCCAGCTCCTTGGCCTGTCTCCTCTCCACAGTCTGGCCTTACCCTACCTCCCATTGTGGCCTCCCAGAGCTCCCAACACACAGCGTATGATCCAGCTCTGTTCCTCTCTTGCTTCTTCACCACTCTTTTCCCTGGCTACATACTTTTGCTGCCACTATTGCTCTCCATCCCTCTTCAATCCTGTCTGTTCTTTTCTATGCAGTTTCTCTGACTAATCCCTGAGAATACTCCTATCCAGAGTATAATCTTCTCAGTCTGTGCCATATAACTTGGCACCTAATTAACTACTGTTTCACCTTCTAATTGTTTCATGGGCATTAATCTTCTCTCCAGCCAGCTTGTGGTAGTCATATCATAATGGCCCCTCATTAATTTGTGCTTCACACTTTTCAAAGCATTCTCCTATTCAAGACCTGTCTTTTTGCTTGTCATGTCCACAGTAAACCTGTGAAATATGATGGGAGGGAATTGTTATTTCCATATTATAGCAGAAAACACAAGTGCAAAGAAGGCAGGTGACTTCCCAAGGTCGTATAACTAATTAGGGGCAGAACTGAGACTAGGTCTCAGGTCTACTGATTTCTGGCTTGTTGTTTTCTTTGCCATGCCTTCCACATTTGTGTTTCTCTCTGGCATTTCTCCTCCTACCTTCAAGGCAGAACATCTATGTTTGGGTTTTCAGCAGGCTTGATTGGTGACCTGGGGAATGGTGGAGTAGCCTGGATAGCAATCTCAGGTACTTCTCAGTGGTGTCAGTGCTCTGGATTGCTACTGCCTGAGAGAGGTTCTGTCCTTGAACTACTAGGATTATGTTAAACTGAGAAGCTTTTTTTTTTTTTTTTTGCGGTACGAGGGTCTCTCACTGTTGTGGCCTCTCCCGTTGCAGAGCACAGGCTCCGGACGCACAGGCTCAGCGGCCATAGCTCACTGGCCTAGCCACTCCGCGGCATGTGGGATCTTCCCGGACCGGGGCACGAACCCGTGTCCCCTGCATCGGCAGGCGGACTCTCAACCACTGCGCCACCAGGGAAGCCCAAGAAGCATTTTTATTTTGAGTGGTCAGAGCATTTTCTCATGGACAACCAGGAAATAGTTGGGGCAGGATGTGTGGTGCTGGCCAGTTTTGTGTTGTGGCAATGGCATAAACTTTGGAAGCATGCAGACCAGAGTTTAAAATCTGACTTTACCATTGTTTATTAGCCTCATGACCCTGGGCAAATTATTAATCTGTATGAGCCTTAGGGCTGTTGTGAGAATGTATTTAAAGGCCACATAATGGCCCTTAAAAAAGGAAGTATTTGTTGGTGGTTTTTATTGTCAATATTACTATAAATATAAAGCATGAGGAGCCTGGGGAAGATGTGCCTGTGACCCTTGCAGGTGTTATGGCTTGAGTTCCAGGCTTCAGTGATGGCATGCCTGCTACGCTGGAGCCTTTTGGCTGATAGGGCTGAGCTTGAATGCTGTGCCCGGAGTCTCCAGCCTCTGGGTCTCCAATGCCTCCTGAGGGCAATGAAAACAGCTTGTGGACAGCTGGGGGATGGCTTCAGGGTCAAACTTTGGGAGTAAAACCTTCGTTGCTTTTTTGAAAGACTTTGGCATTAGAATTGTTGCTTTGGAAAAGTCAAGAACCCAGTTGTTACTGAGAGATTTTTGTTATTTCTGAAACCAGATATTGCTACAAAGTTGTTTGTTAAATACTTCTCTATTCTTCTTGAACCCCGCCCCACGCCAAAGAGAATAAAACAAATTCATACCGTTGTGTGATGATTGTATCTTTGGTCTCCCTGGCCACCCAGCCTCTAGCTCCCTTCTCAGAGATAGCACCGCTCCAAACTGCTGCTTCAAGAGAGGTCATTCAGACCCTTTCCCCCTGCTCTCCACCCATGACCTGGTCTGTGCTGTAGGGGAAACAGAACAAGTACACATGGACCCTATTTAAAAGGAAGCTTGGGACTTCCCTGGTGGCACAGTGGTTAAGAATCCACCTGCCAATGCAGGGGACACGGGTTTGATCCCTGGTCCGGGATGATCCCACATGCTGCGGAGCAACTAAGCCGGTGCACCACAACTACTGAGCCTGCACTCTAGAGTCCACGAGCCACACTACTGAGCCCGTGCGCCACAGCTACTGAAGCCCATGCGCCTAGAGCCCGTGCTCTGCAACAGGAGAAGCCTCTGCAATGAGAAGCCTGCGCACCACAACGAAGAGTAGCCCCCGCTCGCCGCAACTAGAGAAAGCCCATGCGCAGCAACAAAGACTCAACACAGCTAAAAATAAATAAATTTATATTAAAAAAAAAAAGGAAGCTTGCTTTCTCACTGGGGACTTTAGACGGCTTGACACAGGGAATGACTAGAAAATGAGAACAAGGGAACATAACTCATTGCTAAAATGGCAGGTTTGGATGTCTGCAGGATGGGAGGGCAAGCATCCTGGAAGGGCAGGAAGGAGCAGTTGGATATGGAAACACTTGCTTCTGAGTTTTTCCTTTTAGAATATGATGCCATGAGCCATTCATCTTTTTCTTAAAATTGAGGTGAAATTCACATAACATAACAAAATTAACCATTCACATACATAATTCAGTGGTATTTAGTACATTCACAGTGTTTTATAACCACCCTCTCTATCTGGTTCCGAACCATGTTCATTACCCCAAAGGAAACCCATACCCATTAAGCAGTTGCTCCCATTTCCCCCTCTCCCCTTCCCTTGCAGTCACCAATCTTCATTCTGTCTCTGTGGATTTACCTATTCTAGATATTTCATATGAATGGAATCATATTTGTGACTTTTTATGTTTGGCTTCTTTTACTTACACTAATATTTTGGAGGTCCATCCATGTTATAGCATCTAGCATGTAGAATGAAGCTAATATTCGTAGCTTCTTTTTTTTTTTTGCAGTACACGGGCCTCTCACTGTTGTGGCCTCTCCCATTGCAGAGCACAGGCTCCGGACGCACAGGCTCAGTGGCCATGGCTCACGGGCTAGCCGCGAGCGTCATGTGGGATCCTCCCGGACCGGAGCATGAACCCGTGTCCCCTGCATCGGCAGGCGGACTCTCAACCACTGCACCACCAGGGAAGCCCCCGAAAGTGCTTTCTTAAATGGTGATAGCACGATGCTTGGCTCTTCCTTTCCAAAGTCAAGAGGATGAGTGAGTAGTGTGGGAGCCAGCCAGATGTTTTCAGCACCTTGAAGACCAAGGAACTGGTTTACACTAGAAACTGCGTGACACCTTATTCAGAACACTGACTGATGCAGCCCTGATTCAGGGGCTGAGAGCGAAACCCATGCTCCAAGTGAAGCTCTATGTAAATTGGTCAAAGGGAATAGCCTGGGGAATTTGGAGCCTATTTAGCTCAGCCTCCAGGAGGAAGAATGTGATTTCTCTACTCTCCTGTGCGGTGCTCGCATTCTCTCTCTCTGTCTCTGTCTCTTGCTCTTGCTCTCTCTCATTTTGGCCTTGTTTCCTGCTATGTCTGAATCCAACCAAAGGGAGTAATAATAGTCAGCAGTCCTCCAGAAACATTTAGATTGAACCTCTTGCTCTGAGTTCTGCTTTTGCTGCACTTGGGCCGTAGAAGAGACTAAAACATGTTCTCTATTCTTGTCTTTGGGGAACTTACAAATCAGATAATTTCTTAACTAGTTAGAGAGCGGTTAAATAAATGTGAAACATAGAAGAAGAGAATAGTGTGGACTGGAGTAATCCAAGAAGACTTTCTGAAGGAGATGGTGCTTGAAGGGGCCTAGAGTATAGGATGAATAGATTAGATTAGTGGTTCTTTTTCATGCTTCTTTAATGAAGTCATTTTTTTTTTTTTAATATCCTGATATGACTTCTACTCTTTTGAAGTCCCTTAGCTCTTTTTCTGGACTTCATTTGTGCCATTAGCACATCTTGCCTTATTATAATCATTTGTGTGTAATATAGTGGTTTAGAAGACAGACTTTGGAGTCAGATTTTGTGGGTTTAAATCATGGCTCTATTTACTAGCTGTGTGACTTTAGGCAAGTTATTTAACTCCTAAAAGCCTTGATTTTCCCATCTATAAAATGGGAATATACTTACATGAGGTTGTTATGATGATTAAAAGAGATAATCCCTGTACAGGTCTTGGTGCAGTGTCTGACCCATTGTAAACATCCATTAAATGTTAGCTATAATTGTTCTAATTATCTTATTCTTCTAGATCAGCACTGTCCAATAGAACTTTCTGTAATGATGGGAATGTTCTATATCTGTGCTGTCCAATATAGTAGCCACTAGCTAAGATGGTAGCCACTGGGCTTCTTTAGGTGTGTTGGAGAGTGGGGCTGACCATGGAAAGTCTTGACAGAGAGGAAGGCAGAGGAGTGAGTTAAAGTGTTTTAAAAGGTAATTTCACCTCTAAGTTAAACATAGAGTTACCATGTGACCTAGCAATTCCCCTTATAGGTATATACTCATGAGAATTGAAAACACTTTCATAGAAAAACTTGTACACGAGTGTTCACAGTAGCATTATTCGTAATAGCTAAAAAGTGGAGACAACCCAGATGTTCATCAACTGAGGAATAAATAAACAAAATGTGATATACCCATATATTGAATATTTTTCAGCCATAAAATGGAATGAAGTACAGATACATGCTACAACGTGGATGAACCTTGAAAACATTACTCTAGGTGGAAAGGCCACATATTACATGATTCTATTTACATGAAATGCCCAGAATAGGCAAATCTATAGAGGAAGAAAACAGATTAGTGGTTTTCATGAGCTAGAGGGTGGGCATAATGGGGAGTGACTGCTAATGGTTATGGGGTTTCTTTTGGGGGTGATAAAAATGTTCTGAAATTAGATTGTGGTGATGGCTGCACAACTTCGTGAGTATACTGAAAACCATTGAACTATGTACTTTAAATGGGTGAATTGCATCTAAATAAAAACAAAGATAATTTGGGTCTGCTAAAAACTATTGGTTTTGGGCTTCCCTGGTGGCGCAGTGGTTAAGAATCCGCCTGCCAACGCAGGGGACACGGGTTTGATCCCTGGTCCGCAAAGATCCCACATGCCGCGGAGCAGCTAAGCATCTGCACCACGACTACTGAACCTGAGCTCTAGAGCCCGCAAGCTACAACTACTGAGCCCACATGCCACAATTACCGAAGCCTGCGCGCCTAGGGCCCGTGCTCCGCAACGAGAGAGGCCACGACAATGAGAAGCCCGTGCACTGCAACGAAGAGTAGCCCCCGCTCACTGCAACTAGAGAAAGCCTGCACACAGCAACGAAGACCAACACGGCCATAAATAAATAAATAAATAAATAAATTAACCCCCCCCAAAACTATTGGTTTTAACACAGCTGTAGAAAGTTATAATTTATTTTCTTTTCTGATTGGAAGTCTTCCCCCAGGACTTCAGCCCACAAAAGTGAGGACTTAGGGGCCCACTCCCGGTTAGAGACGTGAATCTGAACATGATCTTATGCAT
The DNA here is from genome assembly GCF_005190385.1 of Monodon monoceros. NCBI lineage: Eukaryota > Metazoa > Chordata > Mammalia > Artiodactyla > Monodontidae > Monodon > Monodon monoceros. Next base: position 58,422,917 of record NW_021703784.1, read on the forward strand.
GGGCTCACCAGTGGGTAGGTGGAGGATGCAGCATTGTCCTGCTTTGGTTCAAGGGAGCTTTTCCTGCCTTTGGCTGGGATCAGCATAGATGAGTCACCCCTTGTAGCGTGAGGGATGTGGGATGTGAAGAATGAGCTGTCATCTCTGTTCTGATGACATCTTGAGTATCACACAATTGTAGGCCAAATATAGGTGCTGAACCATTTGGCCTGAATTCTTTATGGAGAATTCCCTGGGAACCAGCTGAGGACATGGCAAAAGAGAGATAATCTAAGCCTGTGGGAGCAACCAGGTAAAACCAGGTGAGGGATGCTGGTGCAGATATTCTTTTCACCTTTTCACAGATGAGCAATTGAAAGCTCAAGGGAAGTTGATTTTCTTTTTCTTCCCTCTGTAAACAATTATTGGTGGATTACCCTGTGGCTGGTCCATGGGCAAGGAGATCCCAAACACACCCAGGAGATGAAACAGACATCTAATATGTCAAGAACCATCTAGGGAATGCTTCAGATAGGATTGTGCAGAGCCAAAGGAGGGAGAGATGGCTGTGAGCTTGGTGATAAGAGAGGGAGCCTGAGCCTAGGGCCAGAGGGCAGCATGTACTGGGTGGGGACTCCAGGGGGAGTAAGGCAAGATACGTTCTTGTCCTTACACTTCCTGTCCTGTTTCTGTACCTGCTCACTTTCGCTCTACAACAAACAGGCCTTTGTGCTCCTAATCTAAGCATGCCCCTGTGCTGGGCAAAACTGGAGACACAGACATTATGAGACCTGGGCCCTGTCTCTAGAAGTGCTTAAGGTGTTGGGGGAGACAGACCTGGAAACAGTTGACTCTAATGGTGTGGATCAGGGTGTGTAATAGACAGGGATGGACTTGGTGTGTAAGACTGAAGACTGATTGACTCTAATTTGGGATTAGGTAAATCTGCCCTTAAATGGGCATTGAGTTAGGACCTTGATAGAGAAGCCTCTTACGGTCATTGCCAAAAAGATGAAGCAGAGTTATAGAATGGTTCTTTTTTTTGGGTGTGGGCTGCTTTGGGTGTCTTTCTTTTTTACCCTTAGATTTTATGAAAGAATAGCGGATCTGTGTCCGGGAATAGCTCTCTCCTTCCCTGCCATGCCTTCAAGCAGTGCTGGGCTGACTGCAGAAGACCCTTGTCTGTTCTGCACTTGTTCCATTGCTGTTTTGGAAATATGAAGCCTGAGAAGTGCCAGAGCTATGCCAGTTGCTATAGGGCCGGAAACAGGTTAGGCTTCCAGCCCTGCCTGAGCTCAGGAGTAAGGGGCTTGTCCTCTTCAGCCAGCTTAAGGCCTGCCTTTGCAATGAAACTGGATAAGTAGTCCACACAGTTTGTTTTTCATCTGGGGCTATTTTCAGCCCTGGAGCCCAGCAAGGTGGAATGACCGATATGCTTTTGTGGGGTTCAAGCTTTTGCCAGATCCTATTTGCCAGGATATGGGCCCAGCCATTTCCTAGGAGATTAGCTTTTCTAAACAAGCAGCGCTAAAAGGAAGGAGCCTTTCCTTCCTTCTCAGTGGGGAGTGAAGGAAATGTGACGGTGGGTGTTCAGTTTAATATTCCAGCTCAGGTCCTAAATGGAGATGTAGGGAGTTTGGAACATTGCCATATGGTCTCTCAGGCAGTTTTGAGGAAGTCATCTGGATCCTTCTTATATTTTTCTGGCCACCTCAATGGCCAGGCTCTACTATGGGAGGGGCTCTGTACACATGTAGACCTGCTGCTGGCCAGGGACTTGATCTCTTCTGTGTTTGCATGTCTCCAGGGTTAGCAGAGCAGATGGCTTGGTCTTGCTGTACTGGCAAGCGACCCATCAGTGGTCCATGTCCAGTAGTCTTCTCGGGAGTTCCCTATTTAGTGAGTGCTTACTGGGTCCAGGCAGCTATGATGGGCGCTGTGCTAGATGCTGAGGTTCCATCAGAGAAGCCTCAGATAAGATCATCGTCTTACTCCTGAGGCTTAACACAGTACCCTCAGGAGTACTGTGTTAAGGGAGCTAGCAGTCATTGAGTGACTGCTGTGTTCAGCTACTGTGTTAAGTGCTTTCATGGACGTTTACTTTTTCATACAGTCTTCTGAGATGACTATTGTTATTAGTATCTTACAGATGAACAGTTAAGAGGTTAAATTACTAGGCCAACTAACTTTCTCTTAGCCTCTTTCTTGAGGGTCTGGCCTCTTGCCCTGGCAGATGCCTAATAGGATACATGTGCCTTGTTTTTAGTATTGTGGGTGTGAGTGGGTCTAGTCTGAGTCTTTTCTAAGTCAGCAGGAGGTGCAGCTATATGCTTAGGCTGGGTGTTGATAATATAGGTAAAGATAATAAAATGTGTATAACCTTGAGGAACTACCATCAAATGGGGGAGATAGGTAAACAGATATTACAGGGTAGTAGGTATTAAAGGAGCCATAAAAGCAAGGAGGGACCCTTTTACTTTGTGAGGGATGTGGTGAGCAGGGACTTCTACTCTGAGGCCTTCTGTACCTGGTTTCTTGTTCTTCCTTTTCATACCTGTAGCTCCTCATAGGAATCTCCCTTACCACCTGATAATGTGTTTTAACAGTTTTGTGAGTCTTACCTTGTTATCAAGATTGTCAGTCCTTGAGACTAGGTGCTTTTTTTTTTTTTTTTTTTTTTTGCCGCTTCTTAGATATCTGACTTGGGGTATCTCACTTACCGTCTCTGGACCTCAGTTGCTTCCCTGTAAAATGAGGCTAATGATAGATAGGTATATTACAGTCTGAAAGCGGGGGCCAATCCAGGTGGTAATCTCTGGATATCCACCTACTTCTCCCAATTCTATGATTTCTGTGATCTTACCCTTCTGATCCTGATATAGGACTGGATGTGCAGCAGGCTTTGAGTTGTTTGTCACAGAGATTGCTGAGAATGTTTTATGGCACCTCAAAAGTCTAAAACTTTTCTCCTGTTAGACCCAGCAGCACTGGCAGAAGCTCTTGTCTTCTCTTTTGGACTCAGTCAACCTTTCTAGCCTGGCAGTTAAGATTTGACTTAGGTTTTAAGCTCACGGGGATATTGTATTTAAACGTGTTTTCTAGTGTGGTTTCCTTCATTATCATCTAGGTCAGCTAGAGGTAGTGGTTTCCTGATTTTGCTTCTGGAAGTCATGGCTTAGGCAATGGGGATTGGGACCCTACCCTTAGGACTTTCACCTCTCCAGGCTTTGGACCAGAAGTCTAAAGCTCCTTGAAACACTCTGTGTACAATACCCACGTGAGCTCTAAGCTTGTAAAATACTCAACTTTGGTAAGACTTGGGGAGGGTCATGGAGGGGGTCTCAGGGGACTTAGGGAGAAGTCACAGGAACTCTGAGTGATAGCTAAGTCCACCCACCACTAATCAAACAGTTAATAATAATGAAAATAAAATAATAATAATAAAAATACTGTTAATTGTTATGATAAAAGACAAAGGTATATTGAGTATGTATGTGTTAGGTACAATTATGCATTTACCTTATTTAATCCACACAACAGCCAATGAGATAGATATTGTTATTCTCATTTTATAAATGAGGAATCTAAGGTCACATATCTAGTAACTGGTGGAAGTGGGACTCAACCTAATATGGGCTAGGCTGCCTCTTTGGGAGGAAGGAGATGTGGTTACAGGCTGTCTCTTCCTTAGCACCTGAGTCATTTATTTTTGGAATGCCTGCTGAGTGGCAGGCACTGTTTGTATACCAGGGGTACTAATTTTATTAGTTCATAGTTTTTTTCAATAAAAAGGTAGTATAACATAAAGTTAAGAGCACTGAGCTACATCCAGAATCCTGGCTCCACTTCTTACTAGCTTTGTGACCTTGGACAAGTTATTCAACTTATTTTAAATTGATTAGTATGTTTAAAGCTCTTCAAACAGTGCCTGGCACCGAGTAAGTGGTCAATAAATGTTAGCTATTATTAATATGATTTCTAAATTGAGGGCTAATAAATGTATCAGGCTGTGGGAATACAGTGGTAAACAAGATAATCTCAACCCTGTCCTTAAGGAGTTTATAATCTAGTGAGGAAGATAGATTTTTAAACAAATGATTAGAAATATGCTGCGTGCTATGGAGAAATGTAGAGTGTGGTGGGTTTCTGTATAGAGGGTCTTAACACTGACCTGGGGCTCAGGATTCCCTGAGTCATAGGTAGGAGAATGGCACAAACTCTGGGGCCTAACTGCCTGCGTTCAAATGCTGGCTCTGCCATTTATTAGCTGTGCTACTTTGGGCAAGCTTCTTAATAAGCCTATGCCTTTTACCTGAATAATGAGGAAAATAATAGTATCTATCTCACAAGGTAGTTATGAGGATTAATAAGTAATATTTGCAGTGCTTGGCACATAAGTACTCTGTGTATATATTAAATAAATAGATGCTTTTATGCATTTATCCTTTTTAAAGCATAAGTCTTGTTATTCTTTTGTAAAAAACCCTTTATTAACTTGTCCTATTTTGTAGGTCAAAGTCCAAGTTCTTTAATATGGCACATTATAGGGTTATGATATTTTCCTGGGGTAGTCTTTGTTTACAACTATTTTTCTGGTTCTCTTTTACTCTCAGAAGTGACCCTGTTTAGACTATAAATTATGTGGCCACCCCTCATAAGAGGCTTTCCATGGTCTGACCCCTTCATATTGCTCCAGTCTCATCTTTTGACATTGCTCTGCTAGCACCTTATCTAAGTGTTTCTGTGAGTTACTTGTCATTTATGAAAGGCATGCCTTTTTTTTTCCTTTTCCTTCAGTTCTGAGCCTTTGCATATGCTGTCCCCTCTGCCTGGAATAACCTCTCCCTTTCACCTCCATTTTTCTTTCTCTACCACTGCCCTCCTGGTATATACCTACTCATTCTTCAAGATATTCTTCAGTTATCTTCCCTACGAAGACTTGGCCTTGCATTCCTGGCTAGGTTTTCGTTTTCTCTTTTGTACCATTACTGTAATTAGTATAGCTCTTCAGTATGATTCTTATCACCATTGTACTGCAGTTGTTTACTTTTATGGCCTCTACCAGATTTTGAGTTGCTAGAGGGCAGGGACCAAGTATTCTTTATTTCATTAAAAAAATTGAGTTATGACGATAAAATAAATCTTTACATATGTATATACCCATGTAACTACCACCCAGATCAAGATACAGATACGCTTCTGCATCTTCAGAGTTTAGCATAGAGGTTGGCAAACATTTTCTGTAAAGTAGCAGATAGCAAATATTTTAGGGCCATACGGTTTTTGTTGAAGTGGCAAGTTGTTGCAGGAAAGCAGTCATAGACAATATGCAAATGATCATGCATGGCTGTGTTCCAGTACAATTTTATTTGCAAAAACAGGTGTTGGGCTGGATTTGGCCTGAGGGTCAAATTGCTGATCTCTTATCTAGCACAAATCTGTTGAATTGTAGACAAAGACCTTGCTCTCAGAAACCCTTTTCTTGATTTTCCGGTAGTGGACCAGCTTGTATCTCCAGAGCAGGGCTATGTTTTTGAGAGGTACTTCTTGAAGCAGGTTGCCTTTTCACAGGTTGTTCATATTTATAAGGGAGTAAAATGTAAAATTCCTTCCAGCACAGTTTTGGTGCCCTGTGGTCTGTGGAAATTTAGAGATTAAAGGAATTTATTTGTGTGAATCCCTCATAGTCCCTTGAGGCCGTGGACTATGTCTTATTCATTTTGTGCTTAGCGCCTAGCTAGAGTAAGGTCTTAGGCAGGGATGCTTAGTAAATATTTGTTTTTGAATGAATAAATTAAATTGCTTTCAGTATTTCAGTAAGCCTAATGAAAATTGTATATTTACATACAAGTCAGGTGTCTTTGCTTTTGGTTTCAATTATGCCAGTGCTGTGTGGTAATACTAGTTTGCTCATGCTGATTGGTGATTTGACTGGCAGTTGATGGCATCATAGGACATAAACCTGTCCAGTGAGTGAATGACCTTGGACACAAATACAGAGCCAAAATAAGCAACTGGTAGCAGGGCCCAGTGCTTGAATGTCTACATGTTTACTTTCACTTTCTTGCTCATTTAGCGTCAAAGCCAGGATGGAGAGGTGTGTGATTTCACAATATGGTTATGGAGTTCTGATAACTGTATGTGGTTGGTTAAAATCTGGACCAGCATTTTGAAAAGAAAAAGTAGTGATAATAAACACAGCTGAGAATGTTGAATTATTTCTCAATAAATGTACTTTGTTTATAGACAAAATCATTCAAACAATGAGGAGCTGTGAAAGGAAAATAATCAAAGAGTTGATAAAAAGGATAGGTCCTATTATTTCTGAGTCAGGAATAGGCAGCTAAACTCTGTCATTAACACTAAAATTTTTCCCCTAATGGTTGGCCTTCATCACAAGTACTTTTTACTTATTTTTTTCATTTGGGACTTGTAGTTTAGAGACCTAGATCCTAGTCTGAGGGTAACTTTTCAGTAATCTCTAGGGCACTTTCCCATTACCTGTCCTCCGCCTACCCCCCAAACACATACACACTAAAGCTGGCCAGGCACATAGGGGTTGCCCACTGAGTGATCCTTATTTCCTGCTTCCTCTCATGTCTTAACAGAATTTACATGTATTTGCTGAGGATTGGAAGGGATTGGCATGAAGATTAGGGTGGGGTGAGGGTTGAGTAACTTTACTGTCAAGAAAAAAAGGCAAATTCTCTCCCTAATGGTCCTAATGATAATGAACATATAGATGTTAAGAATACAAAGGATTTTCCACCTTCCAATGCAGGGGACGTGAGTTTGATCCCTGGTCAGGGAACTAAGATCCCACATGCCGTGGGGCAGCTAAGCCCATGCACCGCAACTAGAGAGAAGCCCATGTGCTGCAATGAAGAGCCTGCACGCTGCAATAAGACTTGATGCAGCCAAGTAAATAGATAGATAAATAAATATTAAAAAAAAAAGAACTACAGCAGTGCCTCTTTTTTTTAAAAAAGGGGGTACTTCCCTGGTGGTCCAGTGGTTAAGAATCGGTCTTGCAATGCAGGGGATGCCGGTTTGATCCCTGGTTGGGGAACTAAGATCCCACATGCCACAGGGCGACTAAGCCTGTGCGCTGCAACTACTGAGCCCACAAGCTGCAACCAGAGAGCCCGCATGCTGCAACTAAAGAGCACATGCACTCTGGGGTCCGCGCCACAACTAGAGAGAAGCCCATGCACCGGAACGAAAGATCCCATGGGCTGCAGCTAAGACCCGACGCAGCCAAATAATAGATAAGTGAATATTTTTTTTAAAAAAGAGAATATAACGATATCAATCCCTTATTTTCTTCGACCCTCATTGCTATTCTGGGAGATAGTCCTATTTGCACAAGAGTAAGACGAAGCTCAGAGGGTACCTTCTTTAAGGTGTCACACTGCTATTAAGGCGCAGAGCCAAGATTTGAAACCAGGTTCTCTTACTCAGGTATCTGTGTTCCTTACAATGCAGGAGTGTTTTTCAAACTGTTTCTAGCTGTCCTAGGGCTTCTCAGAGTGCCTAGGAATCGCCGTGGGAGAGGTGAGTCATGGGAAGAGCTCTAGACTTTTCTCATATGTCACAACCGTAAATCCTCTACACTCAGCTTATTATTATTATTTTTAACATCTTTATTGGAGTATAATTGCTTTACAATGGTGTGTTAGTTTCTGCTGTATAACAAAGTGAATCAGCTATACATATACATATATACCCATGTCTCCTCCCTCTTGTGTCTCCCTCCCACCCTCCGTATCCCACCCCTCTAGGTGGACACAAAGCACCGAGCTGATCTCCCTGTGCTATGCGGCTACTTCCCACCAGCTATCTATTTTACATTTGGTAGTGTATATATGTCCATGCCACAAAAAAACCTTTTCTATTATGGAAAATTTTAAACATATTTAAAACGAGAGAGGGCAGTATAATGAACCCCTATGTGCCCATTACTCCCCATATACAATTACCTACTCATGGCTAATTTTATCAATCTTGTTTCATCTTTATCCTCCCACCCCCTTGGATTATTTTGAAGCAAATTCCAGACATATCATTTCATTCACAAACATTTTAGTATATATTTCTTTCTTTAAAAAATAAATTAATTTATTTAATTTATTTATTTTTGGCTGTGTTGGGTCTTCGTTGCTGCGCGTGGGCTTTCTCTAGTTGTGGCGAGCAGGGGCTACTCTTCGTTGCAGTGTGCGGGCTTCTCATCACGGTGGCTTCTCTCATAGTGGAGCATGGGCTCTAGGTGCACGGGCCTCAGTAGTTGCTGCACGCGGGCTCAGTAGTTGTGGTGCACGGGATTAGTTGCTCCGCGGCATCTTCCCGGACCAGGGATCGAACCCATGTCCCCTTCGTTGGCAGGCGGGTTCTCAACGACTGCACCACCAGGGAAGCCCCTGGTATATATTTCTAAAAGAACTGTGTTTGAAAACATAACCAAAATATCATTATCATGCTTAAAAATATAACAATAATCCCTTAATATCATCAACAGTTAGTGTTTAATTTCTCGTAATGACTCAAAAAATTTTTTTAAGTTGATTTATTCATATCAGTATCCGAAGAAGGTCTACACATTCATTGATCTAAATCTTGAGTCTCATCTAATCCATAGCTTCCCCCTTCTTTCTTTTCTTTTCCTTGAAATTTTATATTGAAGAAGCTGGGTCATTTGTCCTGAAGAGTTTCCCAATTTCTGGGTTTTGCTGATTATCTCCCTGTGATGGCATTTAACATGTTCCTACGTCCTCTGTATTTTATATAAATTGGTAGTTGGATCTTAAGGCTTGATCAGATACAGGATCAGGTAAAGAATCATTTCCTTTCCTTCCTCCCTTCCTCCCTTCCTTCCTCTCTCTTTCATTTTTTTGAAAATATGTTTAACCACATCTGACTTTCTGTCTTTTTGTAATGTTAACATCGAGGAATGGGTTTAAATGTTGTTAACTTGATCTATTCATTAAAATATTTCCCATCAGCTTTTTGTCTAATGATTTTAGGAGCCACTGATGTTTACTACCTAGATCCATTATTTCATTAGAGACCTAATTAGATATTGAGACTACTAATTAGGTTTAATTTGAACTGCGTTTGAAAAAGAGGGTTACATTGTTTAAAAATAAACTTTGAAAACTATTGGATTGTAGCTGTTCTCTAAGAGCACCTCTTATGACAAGAACTAGGAACTGTGAAGTGGGGACAGTGACTGTAAGTAACTTGTAAGACTTTTTAAACTTCTTTACTTCCTCGTGTGTGTTGTTTTGGCCTATAGTCTTTCCCAACCCAACGGTTAAACCCTTATAACAAAAAGGGCCCATATGTTTTAACTTTTGAAGGGTGAGATGAATGGACTGACAGTTTAACCCTAGATCTAGGTTTGGGGTAGGGAGCCCTAAGGGGCAGAGTGAGAGTTCTGCATTAATGAGCAAAGGAAGTGGCTAAGTCCCTGGGGCCTATGCAGCCTGAAGAACTTGAAAAATGGCCTTGGGAGCATCTAAGACAAAATACTACTAGCTGAGAATGGGAAGACCAGGCCCTTATCCTTACCCCTTAAGGGGACTCCCTAGTCTGTCCAGAGGGCCCGGCTGGTCGGGCTTCAGTTGTGTCACATCTGACATGTTCCAGACCCAGGGTCCTGGTAGCTGTGTTTAGGGCTGACTCTTAGGAATCCTAAACTAATAACCTCAGGACAGCCCGAGGGCTCCTTGTTTTGGCTGTGCTCTGAGGAAGGCCAAGGGCAAGAACCTTTTAGCAAAAGCTTTGGCTAATCCTTAGCCAGCACTATCTTGTCACTCTGGCCAAGAGAAGAGCTTCTGTGGAGCACTTGGTGTTCTCGAGCCTTTGCAGAGGTCACAGGCAGACAGGGCAGGGGAGTGAAGCCTTAATTAGTTAGGAACTGCAGGAGCAAAGCCATTTGGCAGTTACCTCAGCTCCTCAGTGGGACAGGCTCCTTCCTGTAGTGACAGTGCAAATATGCCCTCCTTTTTTAGATTTTGGTCTCTGGGAAATCACTCTTCTGTGAGCTTCAAGACACTTGTATGCAGTGTGGTTCAAGGCTGATTAAAAGCCAGATAGGTGGTATGACAAAAATTCCTTCCATCTGTGCAGTGCTTTTTAACCATTGAAGCACATTTTATTTCATTTGTTCCGAACCAACAGTTCTTGTTTTGTGGATGAGGAAATTGAAGCCCAGGAAGGAGAAGTAACTAAGATTATAGCTAATTAGATTCTGGATTCCCAGACTAGTGTTCTTTCTACCAATATATGTAGGACAAGGGGAAAGGAGGAGGATGGTAAATGAAATTGACTGACTTTTATGTGCGAGGAGCTATATAAGGTGCTTGGCTTAGTTTTCTCAGAAAGTTATATGGTAAAAAATGTTACCACTCTGAGTCCCAGAGTGATTAAGTGACAGCTAAGATCATATAGCTAAGAAGGGCTGTGCCTGGACAGATCTAAGTCTGTTTGACCTTGAAGTCTGTGTATTTCTATCATCAGTTGTTTACTCTAAAAAATCGTTATTGAGCTGCAAATGCAATGCTAGGTATGAGGGATATAAGGAAGCATAAGGTTTAGTAATCTCTGCCTTCATGGAATTCATAATTTGGTGATGCTCACTGCTGTGATAGAGGGAATGGGGACAAAGGGGTAGAGAGAGGAATGGAGGGGGCGATGGGAGCCAGGGGCCCCCTAATTTTTGGTAGGAGAGGAAGTTGTCAAGGGAGGCTTCCTGGAGAAGTTGGTACCTTAGCTAGTCTAAGGATGAAGGACATGAGCCCTGGGGTTGGTCTGCCTGGGTGCCATCACTTGCTAGTAATACTTTGGGCAAGTTACTTAACCTCTCTGAGCCTACTTCCTGATCTCTAACAAGGAGATAATCATCTTATCCACCTCATAGGGCTGTTATGAAGATTAAGATGAGATAATCCATTTTGAGCACTTAGCAGATTGCCTGACACATAATAAACTCATTGATTGCCAACCATTATAATGATCATTGTCTAACGTGTGGTTCTCCCATATTCAGCTCGTGGGGACAAATGAAGCCAGGCTGTCTTAGGACCTCTTACCATCAGGGAAGTGGGGGTTTCTTTAAGTGATTTCAAAGTATTCCTTTCAGGCCTAAGATTCTGTCAAAGTAAATACTGCCCGGTTATTTCCAGGAGGGCAACTGGCAAGTAACTTTGTGTCTGGCAGCAACCCAACCTGTCTGTGCTCCCTGAAGCCATCTCTGGTTGGCCCCCAGAAATGCTATATCTGATAAACACCCCTCTTTTCTTTGCTATCTCTTCACTGGATAGTCTGGAAGCTGGCCTCCTGTAGAAACTGGAGGAGGTGATGTTCTTCATCGCTAGACTAGCTGAGGTACCAACTTCTCTGGGAAGCCTTCCCTAACAACTTCCCCTGCCACATTGATTAGGGGGCCCCCTGAGCTCCCATTGCCCCCCATCCCTCTATCCCTATTTTCCTATTCCCTCTATCACAGCTGTGAGCATCAGCAAATTATGAGTTCCATGAAGGCAGAGATTACTAAATCTTATGCTTCCTCATATCCCTTGCTGTATTTCATCTGCAGCTCAACAAAGATTTTTTTTTTTTTTTTTTGCGGTACGCAGGCCTCTCACTGTTGGGGCCCCTCCCTTTGTGGAGCACAGGCTCTGGACGCGCAGGCTCAGCGGCCATGGCTCATGCGCCCAGCTGCTCCGCGGCATGTGGGATCCTCCCGGACCGGGGCACGAACCTGCGTCCCCTGCATCGGCAGGCGGACTCTCAACCACTGCGCCACCAGGGAAGCCCAACAAAGGTTTTTTAGAATGAACAACTGTCAAGGAATATAATATAATGATGGAACGACACAGGCTTTAAAGTCAAACAGACTTAGATCTGAATCTAGATTAACCTTCCCACAAGTTTATTGTGTTGGCGAAAGTAATGTAATTTTAGTAGTCCAAGTGGTCCAGGCATTCTCTTCTACTTTAGGGTTCTGTCCATTTTGTGTAACCGTGGAGTAACAGTGCCTTTATATATCTTACAGTGCACTCTTTTAAAATAAGTGTTCTTTAGAACATCACTATCGTATGAAAAGACAATAGGTATTAGTCTGTAAAAGACCTTTGAGATTAAGTTTGGAAAAGCTGTGAGGCATTGTGAGTGTGGAAGTGCACGGCATATTCAGGGAATGGTGAGCTGTTCATCATGCTGGAATGGGGGTGCTTGGGAGGGATTCTGAATGCTGAAGACCTTAAATCCTATCAGAGTGGTGTTTTAGAAGATCTCTTTGATGCCTGTGCTTAGGAGGATTGGAATGGATTGAGTAAACTAGAGGCCGGGAAGCCACCTAGAAGACTGTTGCAGTAGCAAATGATGAGGCTGGATCCAGGGCAGTGATCATGGTTGTTGATTTAAACTGTGTGACTAAAGGAAGAGGGAAGAAATGTTAGGTGTCTGGGTATTACTATGATGCTATTAACACATGGAATACAGGCTGGAGAGGCTGGTTTGGGGAAGTTAATGTTGGTTTTGAGATGCCTTTGGGTGACATTCAGGAGAAAATATCTGGTACTTGGGGGAGAAGATATGAGTTTTGGAGTCCTGAGAGAGGTAGGATTGATCATAGATGTAGGAATGATGATTTCTAAGTGAGAGTGGAAACCATAGGAATAGATGAAATTGCCTGCGTAAAATCCATAAAATGGGTAACGGAAGGAGGCTGAGGATAGAGCTCAGAGGAGCTCTGATATGTGTAGCCAGAAAAGTTAGGGAAGGCATCTGATGAGGAGCAGTCGGAGAGGCAGGAGAAAGTACTGTCTGGGAAGTCAGGAATGAGAAGAGTTTGTAAAAGGAGGCAAATGCTTGTTGGAGCTGAGAACAAGTAGGGTGAGCCCTGAAGTGGGGCTACTGAGTCATTGGTGGCGCAGTGAAGGCAGTTTCAGTGGAGGGGCGGAGACAGAAGCTAGACTGCTGTGGCTTAGGGAGTGAGTGTGAGGTGAGGGCCTAGAGGCAGCAAGTACAGACTTCTCTTTTGAGAAATATGGTGTTCCGGGAAGGAAAGAAAGAGGGTAATATATATATATATTTTTTTTGCGGTACGCGGGCCTCTCACTGTTGTGGCCTCTCCCGTTGTGGAGCACAGGCTCCGGACGCGCAGACTCAGCGGCCATGGCTCATGGGCCCAGCTGCTCCGCGGTACGTGGGATCCTCCCAGACCGGGGCACGAACCCGTGTCACCCTGCATCGGCAGGCGGACTCTCAACCACTGCGTCACCAGGGAAGCCCGAGGGTAATATTTTGAAGAGGAACCAGGGGATGCAGGTTCAAAGATTTTGTTTTTTCAACGTTGGGGAATGGAATGGGGACCTGAGCTGGTATAGGTTGAGGGACAAGAGATAGAGAAAGGTGGCCAAGTAAAGGTGTCGTGGCTTTCTGAATACTCCATATTAATGTGGGAGCCCTAAACCGTGGTGCTGTGCTGAAGCCTGCAGTCACTAGAAAGAGTGTGGGGTAGACAAGAGAGACCTTGACATTCATAATAATTAATGACAGCACCATGTATTGAGTAACCTTTGTATGCCAGGAACTTTTCTAGATATATCTAAACATTAGATGCAATTCTAACACTCACCACAACTCCCAGAAATAAGTATTGTCACCATTTTCCGGATTTGGAAACAGACAAGTTAAGAAGCATACAGCTAGTTAGTGGTAGAGCCAAAGTTTCAGCCCAGGTCCGTGAAACTGCAAGGTGTGCTCTTTCTACTCCACAGTGCTGTCTTTTCCATTAGGAGCTCAATGTTGAGACTCTAAAGAGGTCTGGAAGGGAGAGTAGGGATGGATGGACCAGAGGGACAAAGGCAGAGCTCTGAAGATGGCCCTAGCCTGGAGGGAACATGACTTAATCTCTGAGATGAAGGAGAAAGGTCTTGGTCTGGCCTTGCCCAGCCTTCTCTCTGCTTAGCCAGTGGCTTTGGTGACTGCAGGCTTTCATTTTTTTCCATCTTTCTGTAGCTTCCGATCAGGGCCTCTGAGGTCCTAGCTGCTGCCTGTTATTGATGGTTTATAGAGAAAAAAGGATCCACCTCTAAGCCCAAAGAGCTTACCCTTTCTGACAAGCTACCTGCAAGGAATTGCTGAGCTGTAGGATGGCACTCTTTTTGGCACAGGCCATATGGTAGGCTTCTTCCTGATAAGTATTTCTATTTGAAATGAATAATTTTGGATCGGTGGAAGGAGCAAAACACTGAAAATTAGAAGACATGATTTCTAGCCTAAGTGATTGCTCAGGTTACCTTGGGCAAGTCACTTCCCCCTTGTGTGTTTACTTGACATAAGGTAGGGACTGTTTTACTCATCCCTGTATCCCACCTACCTGGCACATGGCCTGACTGAAGAGGTGTCCTGAGTAAGTTTATTATGGAGTAATTTAATTTGCTTATCTGTTAAATGAGGGAATTGGACCTTTTGATTTCTAAAAGTCATTCCAATTCTAAGTGTATTGTTCTATGAAGATTTATATGCTTTAATTATAAAATAATAAGTACTATCATTTATTTAGCACCTACTTTTTGCCCAGGCACTGTGTGAGGCTCTTTACATATTTATTTTATTTAGATGATTTTTTAAATTTAAAACTTTTGTCTGGCCCTTTAGAAGTATTATGGTCCCTTGGGCAATAAGCTCCGTGAGGACAGTATCTGTGCCTGTTTACTACTGTAACTCTAGTGCTAAACACAGTCCTGGGCATGTGATGAATACTCAGTAAATATTTATTGAACAAATGAATGAATGGATGTCTTATTGTTACAACAATCCTGTAACATAGGTACTATTAGCGCCATCTTACGGATAAGAAAATTGAGGTTCAAAGGTCATAGAACTAATACGTGGCTAAGATGGAGGATTCAAACCCAATTCTGTCTAACTCTAAAATTGGTGCCTTTACCACTTAACACCACAATGCCTCCACTTATCTAGTGTTTTAATTGAAAATTTGGAAGGAAGGAAGGGAGTTGAGGGATTGGGGATGGGGTTGGAGGTTGGGCACTGAAGTTTAAGTATTCATGGTAAGAGTTGGCAAGTATTTCTAGCACCTTAAGAAAACAAAGGGGGGCTTTCCTGGTGGCGTGGTGGTTAAGAAACCGCCTGCCAATGCAGGGGACACGGGTTCGAGCCCTGGTCCGGGAAGATCCCACATGCTGCAGAGCAACTAAGCCCGTGAGCCACAACTACTGAGCCTGCGCTCTAGAGCCCTCCAGCCACAACTACTGAACCCGTGTGCCACAACTACTGAAGCCTGTGCGCCTAGAGCCCATGCTCCACAACAAGAGAAGCCACCGCAATGAGAAGCCTGTGCACCGCAACAAAGAGTAGCCCTGGCTCACTGCAACTAGAGAAAGCCTGTGCGCAGCAACAAAGACCCAATGCAGCCAAAAATAAATTTTAAAAACCCCAAAAAACAAAAACAAAGGGGTTATAATAGCAGTTACTATTCACTGGGTAATTCATTTATTGAGTAATAAATAAATGGCATTTAAAAGCCACTTTAATGGTTTTAATTATCATCTGTTAATTGACAACTCTCAAATCTGTGTGTCTAGCTCAGACGCTCCTCTGAACTTTTAGCCTTGTATAGCCAACCCCTTAATTGACATTTTGGATGTCTAACTGGCATTTTAATTTAAACAAGTTCACACTTAACATTCACTCTGTCAGCAGATCCTATTGGTTCTACCTTTAAAACACATCAACAATTTAGACACTTTTCATTGCTTCTGCTCCTACCACCTTGATCCGAGCTACCATTGTTTCTTGCCTGGAGAAATAATAGCCTCTTGACTGGTTTCCCTGCTTCTGCCCTTGCCTGCCTACAGGTGTTCTAAACAGAGCTGCCAGAGCAATCCTTTCAAAATGTAAATCCAGTCATATAGATCACAGTCCTTTAGTGGCTTCCCAGATCTCTCAGAGAACAAGGCAAAGTCCTTAGAGTGACTTGGCTCCCAGCAACCTGGCTTATCCTTATCTCCTCTCCACCTGCTCACCCTGCCCCATTGGCTTCCTCACTCTCCTTTGAACAAGGTAAATATGCTCTCGCCTCCTTTGCATTTGTTCTTCCCTCTTTCTCCTCTGCATGGCTTATTATCTCTTTTCCTTCAGATCCTTTGTTCAAATGTCATATTCTCAGTGAGGCCTTCTTCAATCATTCTATTTAAAAATAACAAACCCTCCCCTGTAGCGTATTCTCTACTTAATTTTTCTCCATAGCATTTATCATCCTCTGACATATTTATTTGTCAGGCCCTTTACTTTGCTCCCTACTCCCTGTTAGTTCCATAAGAGCAGTGATTTTTGTTCATTGCTGAATCCTTAGTGCCTAGAACACTGACTGGCACATAACATATGCTTAGTAGATATTTGTTGAGTGAAATATTTTGAGCCAGGTACACTGGTAGATGCCTTATATATATCTGTTTACTTTTCTTCACAACAACCCTGCAAGATATTCCCATTTTACAAATGAGGAAAGTTATGTGCCTAGGATTGCATGGCTAGAAATTTGTAAAGCCTAGGTCTGTTCCACTTAAAACATTACCAAAGTCAAATAAAATATTTTAGAAGGATGGAGTCTAAATATTATTTCTTTGTTTCTGAATGGAGTGTTTAAACCACAGGCCTAGAAACCAGAAGAAAGGCAAAGTCCGAATGCCCAAATTGGGCATTGTTCATTCACTTGCATGGAAACACACTGATATTTGTGATGCTGCTGCAGTTAGAAGCCTAAAACACCTGGAAAAAGGCCTTTGTGTGAGATCTTCCTGTGCACCATTTGACAAAACTCTGGCATGTATATACAGAAAGTCAGAAGAGTTTTGTGATAATTTGGAAAAATTTTCTCCCCCACTCCCCAGGAAAAACCTTCTTTCCCTACTTTGGAATAACATTAAGGTTATTTTGGGCCAATTGCTTCGCATCACTTTCCTTTCCTGAGGTTTAATGTCACCCAAGGTCAGAGTGCAAACCATCTTCAGAGTATTCTGTAGCATGACTTTCTTTATGGTGTGGTGATTGGGAAGGCCTAGATCAGAGCAATTCCCAGAGTAAGATGAGGCTGGAGTCAGAGATATCTCCAGGGTAAAATGCGGCTGGGTTCAAATGCCATCCAAATAAAGGTACATCATTCTTGGGCTTCCCTGGTGGCGCAGTGGTTAAGAATCCGCCTGCCAATGCAGGGGACACGGGTTTGAGCCCTGGTCCGGGAAGATCCAACATGCCGTGGAGCAACTAAGCCCGTGCGCCACAACTACTGAGTCTGTGCTCTAGAGCCTGAGAGCCACAACTACTGAGTCCATGTGCCACAACTACTGAAGCCTGAGCACCTAGAGCCTGTGCTCAGCAACAAGAGAAGCCACGGCAATGAGAAGCCCGCTCACTGCAACGAAGAGTAGCCCCCTTGGGCTTCCCTGGTGGCACAGTGGTTGAGAATCTGCCTGCTAATGCAGGGAACACGGGTTCGAGCCCTGGTCTGGGAAGATCCCATATGCCGCAGAGCGGCTGGGCCCGTGAGCCACAACTACTGAGCCTGCACGTCTGGAGCCTCTGCTCCGCAACAAGAGAGGCCGCGATAGTGAGAGGCCGGCGCACCGCGATGAAAAGCGGCCCCTGCTTGCCACAACTAGAGAAAGCCCTCACACAGAAATGAAGACCCAACACAGCCAAAAATAAATAAACAAACAAACAAACGAAAAAGAATAGCCCCCGCTGTCGCAACTAAAGCCCGCGCACAGCAACGAAGACCCAACGCAGCCAAAAATGAATAATAAAATAAAATAAATAAATTTATTAAAAAAAAAAGGTGTATCTTTCAGAAACGAAGGTCAGGGAGAATGAGATCAGGAGCCAACCCCTCAGCTGGCTGGGATATAGTTATATCTCTCTCCTAGGTCTCAGGTACCCATAAATTTTTCCCCAAATTAAAAAAAATTGTGGTAATATAACACATAACATGAAATTTACCATCTTAATCATTTTTAAAGTGTATAGTTTAGAGGTATTAAATACATTCATAATGTGCAGTCACCACCATCATCCATCTCCATAACTCTTTTCATCTTGTAAAACAAAAACTCTGTACCCATTTAAACAGTAATTCCCCATTCCCGCTTCTCCCCAGCCCCCGGCAGCCACCATTCTTCTTTCTGTCTCTACGATTTTTACTATGTACTCTAAAACCCACATACGAACTTTGGGTTGGGAGACCTGGTGAAGCCCTGGGCTTATAGGAGGCCCAGACGGAGGGAGCAGAAGAAGCTGATTATTCAGGGTAAAGCTTTTCTCAGTAACACGACAGAAGTAGAAGAGGAAGAGGTAGAAAAAAGTCATTCTATGGTATGATGTGGTCAGTGACATATCCAGAGAACAGTGAATAGTGAAGTGTGGATCAGAGTGGTCTCCTGGGTAAAATGAGACTGGGATCAGAGCTGTTTCCAGGGAATAATGAAAATAGAATGAAAACTTTCCCCAGGGTAAGATAAGCCTGGGGGAAAAGTGTATGGGGATGACAGCACCATTCCCAGGGTGAGAGAAAGAAAATAGATGTTGGAGCAGTCTCCAGTAGCAAGGGAAACATAATGAGAGGAAAGAATTTTAGGGCAACATGTTTAGGAGATGAGGGTAGGGAACAAGCAGATGCCAGGTTGCAGACAGTCTTGTATGTCATGTTAAGAATTTGAAACTTCATTCTTTGGGCAAAGCAGAGCCACTGAAAAATTTTAAATAAGAGATAGACATGGTCATATTTGCTTCTGGTCACTATGCCCTGTGTTCCCAGGGGAGGTGAGGTCAGGAAAGGCTAGGAGAGAGGATGGCAGCCGCAGGACCGTAGACAGATGTTTGCTGAAAGTCACAGTCATCTGGCATATCTGTCTGAGCAGAGACACCTGAGGAGTGAGTGGGTGGAGCCTGACCTCAGTGAAATCACAGAGGCTTTCCTGGACCTTGTCAAAAACTGAGAACTTTGGTGGTTGCACAACATTGGGAATATACTAAATGCCACTGAACTGTTCATTTAAAAATGATTAATACTGTGCTATGTGAATTTCACCTCAATAGAAAAGCTTAAAAGCAAACAAAACTAAGAACCTCATCCTGCCTCGGTCTTTGTAGGACTTGGCCTGGGGTTTTGTTACTGCCTTTCTTCTGCAAGGACTTGGCTTATCGGTGGCGGTACTGGGGAGTCAAGGATGGGACTAGGCGTAGCAGCAGGGATGTGAGCCCAATGCATGTTCTCTTTTTGTCCATCCTTCCTATAGGCTGCCATAGTCATCTTTCTAACAGGTCAATCTAACCACGGCCCTTCCCTGCTAAGAATTCTCTGTTGCTTTCCCATTCCCTACATTGTAAAATCCAAGCTTTTGATTGAATCTGGTTTCATGGCATTCCATGATCTGGCTCCTGCCTTATTGCCTTTTCAGTAAACATCTTGCATGTTTTTATTCATGCTTTACATCTTGCTTGAATATCTTCCTACCTTTTCTATCTGGTAAACTCATCCTTCTACACTCAGCTCCAGTGTTACCACTTTTTTGAAGCTTTCTTGGTTCTCCCTGCCCATAGGCAGACAGTCCATTCCTATGTTATTCTTCCATTAAACTTTATATGTCTCTCTGTTAATTATCTCACTGCATTGTGATCGCTTTGTGTGTGGTTGCCACACAGATTGGGAGTTTTTCAAAGACAGGTGCCCTACAGGTTTTTTTCTGTACCCCTGCCCCAGTATTGCACATAGACAGCTCTTTCTGTTTCTTTCTTTCTTTCTTTCTTTTTTTTTTTTAAAGAAGCGTTTATTTCTACACTGTAAATTTCCAGTGACGAAAGGCAAATAATAGGCTATGTTGGCATTGGTCATTGCAGTGAGGCTAACAGGGGACATCAGTCCATAACTGCCTTGCACTCCTTTTCTTGTTTTTCCACCCTAGCCGGGAAGTTCCACTGAACAATAACTGCAGACCTCCAGGTAGCTGGGCTTTGGAATAAGTTCTTTGTTTAATTAGACAAATAATAAAAAAATAAAGAGTATTTGAAGTGAGTATGGCAGAGACTGTCAATTGTCTTTGCCAGTATTGACTCTCTCATTCGTTTGTTTTTTTGGCTGCTCCACTCGACCTGCAGGATATTAGTTCCTCGACCAGGGATTGAACCTGTGCCCCCTGCAGTGGAAGCTTGGAGTCCTAACCACTGGACCGCCAGGGAATTCCCTCTCATTCTTTTTTTAATGATAGAATGCCTGAGTTTTAGCAAGGCATATAGTCCCCCAGACTCTTTTGCAACCAAGTGTGGCCACATGTCTAAGATCTAACCCGTAGGATCTAAAGTGGAAGTGGTGCATCTACCACTTCTGGGGCCAGGTGCTTGAACAGAGTGGGTAAGTACTTCTCTTGCCCCATTTCTCCTCCTGCTAGCTGGGAGATTGTGAGAGTACAGCACTCTTTTTGGTCCCAGAGATGGAAGCATCATGTTGAGTGAGGATGGCAAAGTTCCACTCAGCCCCAGACTGCTCGCTACCAAACTATTATACGAGAGAGAAAGAAACTTCTCTTTGGTTTAATCTACTCTGGGCAGGGGTCTCTTAGTTTTAGCAGGTTTGCCTGTACCCTCACCAATGTAGGGAAGCTTCCGGGTGCTGCAGCATCAAGTGGCTTCTTGCTGCTGTTCCCGGACATCTCTTACGTCAGACTATTTACTGGGTTCCTGACAATTTTTGCCTTGCCTTGCCTCTTAGCCCTGATTCCTGCTTCCCAGATCATTGCTTGAGTTCTCTCATGTACTTTTTTTTTTTTTTTTTTTCGGTACGTGGGCCTCTCACTGTTGCGGCCTCTCCCGTTGCGGAGCACAGGCTCCGGACGCGCAGGCTCAGCGGTCATGGCTCACGGGCCTAGCCGCTCCGCGGCATGTGGGATCTTCCCGGACCGGGGCACGAACCCGTGTCCCCTGCATCGGCAGGCAGACTCTCAACCACTGCGCCACCAGGGAAGCCCAAAGTCAACCGTTTTAAATTGAACAATTCAGTGACATTTGGTACATTTACAATGTTGTACAACCATCACCTCTCTCTAGTTCCAAAACATTTTCATTACTCCACAGTAAAACACCTTACCGATTAAGCAATTTCTCCTCATTTCTCCCTCCACCTGGCAGCCATCAATCTGCATTCTGTCTCTGTGGATTTACCTGTTCTGGATATTTTATATAAATGGAGTCATACAATATGTGACCTTTTGTGTCTGGCTTTTTTAACTTAGCATAATATTTTGTAGCATGGGTCAGTACATCATTCTCTTTTTTCCTTTTTTAATTGTTGTGGTAAAATGTATAGCATAAAATTAGCCATTTTTAAGTGTGTAATTCTGTGGCAATAATTACATTCACACCATTGTGCAACCATTACCAGTATCTATTTCCAAAACTTTTTCATCATCCCTGACAGAAACTCTCTACCCATTAAGCAATAACTCCCCATTTCCCCCTCCTCCTAGATCCTGTTAAACTCTAATCTACTTTCTGTTTCCATGAATTTGTCTATTCTAGATATTTCATCTAAGTGGAATCAGACAATATTTGTCCTTTTGAGTCTGGCTTATTTCGCTAAGCATAATGTTTATAAGGTTCATCCATGTTGTAGTATGTACCAGAAAACTTCGTTCCTTTTTATGGCTGGAAAATACCACCATTTGTTTATCCGTTTTCTGGTGATAGACGCTTTGGCTGTTTCTACTTTGTGGCTATTGTGAATAGTGCTGCTATGGACATGCGTGTACATGCACTTGTTTGAGTACCAGTTTTCAATTCTTTTGACTATATACCTAGGAGTGGAATTGTGGGGTTATATGGTAATTCTGTGTTTAACGTTTTGAGGGACTGCCAAACTGTTTTCCACAGCAGCTGCACCATTTTACAATCCCATCAGCAATATGTAAGGGTTCCATTTCTCTACTTCTTTGCCAACACTTGTTATTTTTTGGTTTGTTTGTTTTAATTACAGCTATCCTCATGGGTGTGAAGTGACATCTTATTGTGGTTTTGATTTGCATTTCCTTAATGCTAATGATGTTGAGTATCTTTCCATGTACTTGTTGGCCATGTATATTTCTTCTTTGGAGCAATGTCTGTTCAGGTCCTTTTTTTGTTTAAAATTAGGTTGTTTATCTTTTTGTTGTTGAATTGTTAGATTTCTTTATATATTTTGGATATCAGATCCTTATCAGATATATGGTTTGCAAATATTCCTTCCCATCCTGTAGGGTGATTTTTCACTTTCTTGATAATGTTCTTTGATGCACAGTAGTTTTTAATTTTTATGGAGTCACATTTATCTATTTTTTCTTTTGTTACTCATGTCTTTTGTGTCATATCTAAGAATCTACTGCCAAATCTAAGGTAGTTAAGATTATCCCTTTGTTTTCTCCTAAGAGTTTTATGGTTTTAGCTCTTGGGTTGTTGATCCATTTTCAGTTAATTTTTGTATATAGCATGAGCCTAATGTATTTTTAAACCCTTGAATGTATGCTGTTGGAGTTTTTCCAGTCAGTAATGATTTTTGGATCTTCAGATTCCAATAGTTATAGAAGTTGTATTAGTTTCTGTTAGCTGACTTGCAGCTTCTCATCATAGGTGCATCTTAGAAGTCATTTCTTCCTCCTCAGATCTTATCTATTGATGTGCATTTGATAGTTCTAGGGCTACTTTGAGAGTAAGGCTACTGACTTTCAGTGTTGCCAGCCAGTTGAGTGACACACCCTTATGTGCAGGCAGTGGGATGCTGTGCTATGAGCTTGTCTTTATCTCAGGCTTTGTGGAAAGGGAGCAGGGCGAGGCCTGTTTGAAACAAGGCAAAGCTGCCAAGGGTCATGGGAACATTGCTGTCAGGTAGCAAGTGTGTACTGAGCCCAGGCAGGTTCCCAGACTTGTGCATGGCTTGCTGAGAACTGTGCAAAGCAGTAATAAGTAGTAAAAAGGTATAATTTGGAGACAGAAACCTTGATTTCAAATTGGATGACTTAGGTTAGTCCCTTCTCTCTGAGCCTCAGTGTCTTCAAATATACAGTGTGAATGCTGACCTCACAAGGTTGTTTTGTTTTTGGAGATCAGGCGAGATTATCAGTGGAAACTGTAAAATACCATGCATTTTCTTTCTTTTTTTAAAAAAAATTTATTTATTTTATTTTATTTATTTTTGGCTGCGTTGGGTCTTCGTGCTGTGCACGGGCTTTCTCTAGTTGTGGCGAGCGGAGGGCTACTCTTCGTTGTGGTCGGCGGGCTTCTCATTGTGGTGGTTTCTCTTGTTGCAGAGCATGGCCTGTAGGTGCGCAGGCTTAGTAGTTATGGCTTGTGGGCTCTAGAGCGCAGGCTCAGTAGTTGTGGCACACGGGCTTAGTTGCTCCACGGCATGTGGGATCTTCCTGGACCAGGGCTCGAACCTGTGTCCCCTGCATTGGCAGGCAGATTCTTTTTTTCTTTTGTTTTAAAATTAATTATTTTTAATTTTAAAATTTATTTATTTATTTAATTTTTAAACATCTTTATTGGAGTATAATTGCTTTACAATGGTGTGTTAGTTTCTGCTTTATAACAAGGCAAGTCAGCTATACATATACATATATCCCCATATCTCCTCCCTCTTGTGTCTCCCTCCCACCCTCCCTAATCCACCCCTCTAGGTGGTCACAAAGCACTGAGCTGATCTCCCTGTGCTATGCGGCTGCTTCCCACTAGCTATCTGTTTTACATTTGGTAGTATATGTAAGTCTGTGCCATTCTCACTTTGTCCCAGCTTACCCTTCCCACTCCCACTGTCCTCAAGTCCATTCTCTACGTCTGTGTCTTTATTCCTGTCCTGCCCCTAGGTTCTTCAGAACCATGTTTTTTTTTTTTTTAGGTTACATATATATGTGTTAGCATATGGTATTTGTTTTTCTCTTTCTGACTTACTTCACTCTGTATGACAGACTCCAGGTCCATTCACCTCACTACAAATAACTCAATTTCGTCTCTTTTTATGGCTGAGTAATATTCCATTGTATATATGTGCCACATCTTCTTTTTCCATTCATCTGTTCTTGGACACTTAGGTTGGTTCCATATCCTGGCTATTGTAAATAGAGCTGCAATGAACATTGTGGTACATGACTCTTCTTGAATTATGGTTTTCTCAGGGTATATGCCCAGTAGTGGGACTGCTGGGTCATATGGTAGTTCTATTTTTAGGTTTTTAAGGAACCTCCATACTGTTCTCCATAGTGGCTGTATCAATTTACATTCCCACCAACAGTGCAAGAGGGCTCCCTTTTCTCCACACCTTCTCCAGCATTTATTGTTTTTAGATTTTTTGATGATGGCCATTCTGGTGTGAGGTGATACCTCATTGTAGTTTTGATTTGCATTTCTCTAATGATTAGTGATGTTGAGCATCCTTTCATGTGTTTGTTGGCAGTCTGTATATCTTCTTTGGAGAAATGTCTATTTAGGTCTTCTGCCCATTTTTGGACTGGATTGTTTGTTTTTTGATATTGAGCTGCATGAGCTGCTTGTAAATTTTGGAGATTAATCCTTTGTCAGTTGCTTCATTTGCTAATATTTTCTCCCATTCTGAGGGTTGTCTTTTTTTTTTTTTTTTTTTTTTTTTGCGGTAAGCGGGCCTCTCACTGTTGTGGCCTCTCCCGTTGCGGAGCACAGGCTCCGGACGCGCAGGCTCAGCGACCATGGCTCATGGGCCCAGCCGCTCTGTGGCATGTGGGATCTTCCCGGACTGGGGCAAGAACCCGTGTCCCCTGCATCGGCAGGTGGACTCTCAGCCACTGCGCCACAAGGGAAGCCCTGAGGGTTGTCTTTTCGTCTTGTTTATGGTTTCCTTTGCTGTGCAAAAGCTTTTAAGTTTCATTAAGTCCCAATTGTTTATTTTTATTTCTATTTCTCTAGGAGGTGGGTCAAAAAGGATCTTGCCGTGATTTATGTCATAGAGTGTTCTGCCTATGTTTTCCTCTAAGAGTTTTATAGTGTCTGGCCTTACATTTAGGTCTTTAATCCTTTTGAATTTATTTTTGTGTATGGTGTTAGGGAGTGTTCTAATTTCATCCTTTTACATGTAGCTGTCCAGTTTTCCCAGACCACTTATTGAAGAGGCCGTCGTCTTTTCTCCATTATATTCTTGCCTCCTTTATCAAAAATAAGGTGACCATATGTGGGTGGGTTTACCTCTGGTCTTTCTATCCTGTTCCATTGATCTATATTTCTGTTTTTGTGCCAGTACCATACTGTCTTGATGACTGTAGCTTTGTACTATAGTCTGAAGTCAGGCAGTCTGATTCCTCCAGCTCCGTTTTTCTTTCTCAAGATTGCTTTAGCTATTCGGGGTTTTTTGTGTTTCCATACAAATTGTGAAATTTTTTGTTCTAGTTCTGTGAAAAATGCCATTGGTAGTTTGATAGGGATTGCATTGAATCTGTAGATTGCTTTGGGTAGTATAGTCATTTTCACAATGTTGATTCTTCCAATCCAAGAACATGGTATATCTCTCCATCTGTTGGTATCATCTTTAATTTCTTGCATCAGTGTCTTATAGTTTTCTGCATACAGGTCTTTTGTCTCCTTAGGTAGGTTTATTCCTAGGTATTTTATTCTTTTTGTTGCAATGGTAAATGGGAGTGTTTCCTTAATTTCTCTTTCAGGTTTTTCATCATTAGTGTGTAGGAATGCAAGAGATTTCTGTGCAGTAATTTTGTATCCTGCAACTTTACCAAATTCATTGATTAGTTCTAGTAGTTTTCTGGTAGCATCTTTAGGATTCTCTATATATAGTAGTATCATGTCATCTGCAAACAGTGACAGCTTTACTTCTTCTTTTCTGATTTGGATTCCTTTTATTTCTTTTTCTTCTCTGACTGCTGTGGCTAAAATTTCCAAAACTATGTTGAATAATAGTGGTGAGAGTGGACAACCTTGTCTTGTTCCTATCTTAGTGGAAATGGTTTCAGTTTTTCACCATTGAGGACAGTGTTGGCTGTGGGTTTGTCATTTATGGCCTTTATTATGTTGAGGTAAGTTCCCTCTCTGAATACTTTCTGAAGGGTTTTTATCATAAATAGGTGTTGAATTTTGTTGAAAGCTTTTTCTGCATCTATTGAGATGATCGTATGGTCTTTACCCTTCAGTTTGTTAATGTGGTGTATCACACTGATTGATTTGAGTATATTGAGGAATCCTTGCATTCCTGGGATAAACCCCACTTGATCATGGTGTATGATCCTTTTAATGTGCTGTTGGATTCTGTTTCCTAGTATTTTGCTGAGGATTTTTGTATCTATGTTCATCAGTGATATTGGCCTGTAGTTTTCTTTCTTTGTGACATCTTTGTCTGGTTTTGGTATCAGTGTGATGGTGGTCTCGTAGAATGAGTTTGGGAGTGTTCCTCCCTCTGGCAGGTGGATTCTTAACCAGTGCGCCACCAGGGAAGCCCATACCATGCATATTTGGGAATGTAATGAGGAGTCAAGGAGAAGACTAATTCTCCTGGGAGCTTTTTTCTAAAATTTTCTCTTTTTTTAAAAATATTCTTTCCCCAACTGTCATTTACAATAAAGGTTTGAGGTTTATTGACCAGATGGATGTTTTTACTTTTTTTTCAAATAATTTTACATTTGTTGTGCCTTCTTTGCAAGTGACAGAAATACAGGTCAGACTGACTTATGAGAGGCACTTATGACTGAAGTAACTAAAAAGCCTAGAAGGAGATTTACCTTTAGACACAGCAAGATCCAGGGACTTGAATCATGTCATTTGGACCTAATGTCTCTCCTCTTGGCTCCGCTTTTCTTTGTTTTGGTGTTAGGCAGCCTCCACCCATGTAGTGGCAAAGGTAGTTGTCAGCTTTGGGTGTGTAATCTACCAGCTAAGCAACCACACTATTGGAAAGATAATACCTCTTTCCTGATGGTGCTGGCAGTCGTGGGTATGATTTTGGCTTGGGTCATTTGCCCACCCTAAAGTATCACTGTGACTGGAAGAATGCTGGACTTTCATTGGCCAACAGTTATATTCTACTCATGGAGCCCAGGGATCATGGTCAGCTACCCTGGAATCATGTGGACCGAGAGCAGGGGAGGGATGGCTCCCTCAGGGAAGATCAAGGTACATGTACTTAAAGAGGGCTTGGGAGGTGGGGAGATTATTGAATAAGCAAAATTCATAGATGTCTGCTACATAATTGTGCCATTTTAATTTCTTTTTTTTTTTTTAAGTGTGCTTCCAATATTTAAAACTCAACAAAGTAGAGCTGCTCTGCTTGAAGTAGTAGATATTGCCAAGGAACCTGAGTGGGAGGAGGGATCTGCAGAGCATAATTTGAAAACTGCTAGACAGTTTGTCCAATAAATATTTGTTTGAGGTGTGATAGTCACTGAATCCTTTCTTCCTGCCTTTCTGGCTTTATGTGGAAGAGATTGTATTTTCCTTCAAATCTGGGACAGTGAGGTAAGTAGCAGAGCCAGCCTGGGGTTGAAGATGCCAAGGACCTTGCTTAGCCTGGACACCAAACTGCTTTTTATTTTAAAGCCATGAGCCTTTCAAATTTAAATAAGGACTCCTAGAGAACAGAAATAAGTGACTTTACAATGTACTGGTTGATGTGAATGATGAAATATATTTGTATCCTAAGCATTTTGCAAGGGCTCAGTATGCTAGAATGTATAGCGCCATGAGCTGGATTCTGTATTGTAAATTGAGTGAGGGTTGAAAGCAGCCCTCATACATCAGCCAGCTGTATAAGGCAGCCAACAGCTGTCTTTGTTTTTCTATTTTTGTTTTTTTTAATGTGATAAAATTCACATAACATAAAATTTGCCATTTTAAAATATACAATTCAGTGGCTTCTAACAATTTTGTGCAACATCTCCACTATCTAATTCCAGAATATTTTCATCACCCCCAAAAGGAACCTTGTTACCCATTAAGCAGTCGCTCCCCATTCTCTAGTCTCTGGCGACCACTAATCTACTTTCCATCTCTGTGGATTTGCCTATTCTACACATTTCATATAAATGGAATCATGTCTGGCTTCTTTCACTTAGTGTAATGTTAACATATATTTATCTAATTACTTTCTCATGATACTTTTTAGAATTATCCCACAGACCTATCCTCAAATGTATAATTGGGATGCACATACTTAACAGTTGGAGTAGCACCCCCATCAGAACCTTGACCTGTCACATAAGAGCTATCATAGTGGAGAAGGCCGAGTGGAAGCTTTTGAAACTGTTGCATTTTCCTCTGGCCAAGATAGTGAATCAAAACTAATATCATATTCTGTGAGGGATGGTGGAAATAGTGCTATCCTTAAGTATCTTTAGAATGCAGGGTGGTGGTCCCTATTATGTCTACATTTAATTCACTAGTCTGCCCTCTTCTGCAAAACTGGATGGATTCTGGAGAACGTAGACCTCAGCAAGTTTAATTTAGTAGCCCCAGTTATGGATTCTGTGATGGATATGGTATCTTTGCTAGAGCAAATTAATATGGTATGTGGGCATTGGTTTGCTGAATGTGTTCTTTTCTGTCTCAATCAGAAAAAAAGGCCAAAAACAGTTTGCATTCTTGTGGAACAGATATCATTACACCTCCATAGTTTTGCCGAGGGCTATATAAACACTTCCACTCTTCTACTCTTTGTCATAATATAGTCAGAAGAGTCTTGGACCATCTGGCCATCTCATAGAACATCACTTTGATCTGTTACGTTGATGACATCATGCTAATCAGGCAGCATGAACAAGAGGAGGTTAGCACACGGAGGCCTTGGTAAGATACATGTGCTCCACAGTGGGTACTGCCACACTCTTTGCCAAAGTAAGTGTATTTGTTTTTAAATATGTCCACGAATTGTTTGATACCCCTCCCATCAAGAGGTGGAACCTAATTCCCCTCCCTTTGACTCAGCTAGACGCTAGTAACTCAATTCTAAGAAATAGAATAAAATGAAAGTGATGGTATATGACTTCAGCGACTAGGTCATAAAAGGTACTACTGTTTGTCTGTCTCACTGTCTCTTGGATCACTCACTCTGTTGGAAGCCTGCCTACATACTGTGGGGACACTCAAGCAGGCTATGGAACAGCCCACATGGAGAAGAATTGAGGCTTCCTGACCCACCCAGCACTGACTTGCTAGGAGTGTGAGTGAGCCATCTTGGAAGCAGATCCTCCAGCCCCGGTCAGGTCTCCAGTGGCCCTAGCCCTTTATGAACCTTATGCGAGATCTGAGCCAGAACCACTCAGTTAAGCCACTCTTTGTCCCTGACACTCAGAAACTGTGTGTGATAATAAATGTTTATTGTCTTAAGCAACTTAGTTTTAGGGTAGTTATTATACAACAAGCGATACTAATACACAGTCCCACAAGCTGTGTGTACTAGTTTTTTGACATCCTTTCCAACATCTAATATTTCCCTATTTTTGTCATTTTAGCCATTCTGGTTGGTGTATAGTGTTCTCACGCTGTGGTTTTAATTTGTGATTCTGCAATGACTATGAAGTAGAGCATCTTTTCATTCAAATACTGTCTATCTGTATATACATACATACATACACACACATACATATACACACATACACACACATAGTCTGGATTTATTATTTTGTAAAGTGTTCAAGTTTTTTGCCTACTGTTCTTTGGGTTGCTTGCCATTTTTTAGTTGCTTTGTAGGAGTTCATGTATTCTGGATCCAAGTCCTTTGTCTTATATGTATTGTGAATATCTTTCTCAGTTTATCAACTTTTTCCTTCATGTTTAGGCCTTTTGGTGTCCTGTTCAAGAAAACTTTGCCTACTCCAAGATCATGAATATGTTCTCCTATTTCCTCATTTAAAAGCTTTATTGTTTTACCTTTCATGTTAGATCTGCTGTCCATTTGAAATGAATTTTTTTGTGATGGTGTGAGGTAGTGAGTCAAGGTATATTTCCCCCCCATATGGATATCCATTTGATCTAATACTATTTATTGAAAAGGTCATTCTTTCCCTTCTGTACTGTAGTGTCACCTTTGTTATAAGTCAGGTGACTGTTATGTGTGGCTGTGTTTCTGGACTCCATTCTATTCTGTTGGCTATTTTTGTATCCTTGCAATTGATACCACACTGTCTTAATTATTATTACAATAGGTTTTTTTTGATAAATTTTTTTATTTTTGGCTGCCTTAGGTCTTTGTTGCTGTGCATAGGCTTTCTCTAGTTGCGGCAAGCGGGAGCTACTCTTTGTTGCGGTGCGTGGGCTTCTCATTGTGGTGCGTGGGCTTCTCATTGTGGTGCGTGGGCTTCTCATTTCACCCTTAGGGCTCACTTTAATGAAGTAAAGAGTGTTGCACATTCTATGGCCTTGCACAAAAGTATGATGACATATATCCATCATTATAATGTCATTCAAAGTATTTCCACTGCTCATAAAAACTTCCATACTCTGTGTATTCATCTCCTCTCTCCCCCCACACACGTGGCAACCATTGATCTTTTTATTGTCTCCATAGTTTTGCCTTTTCCAGAATGGCATATAGTTGGAATCCATTTTTCTTTTTCTTTTTTTTTTTCCTTGAAAAGAGAGATTCAAAGCCTTTATGTCTATAGGACCACTCATGGCCCACCCATGTGTAGACTGGACAGGCTCTAGGTGGCAAACTTCCCACATAAATACTGTAGCTTTTCTACCAGTATTGAGCTCTGACCCAGCAGCCACGTGGAGGTGCAGGGGGGACATGTGTCAGGTATTTGTTCATAGGAAGGCCACAAGTTTTGTGTCCCTTGTCACAATGTACCCAGATTCCTGTTGGATGTGTTGTAAACAGAGGAACCATTTCTTCAGGCCCCCTGCTCTGAGCACACCCCATATAGGGGATATTTCTTTTTTTGTACATTTTTCCTTTAGTGGCCCTTAAAAAGCAGTTCCTTTTGTACTTCAGTATTTAACAGAATGTAGCAAATACATTTAAGTGGCACATGAAGGGAAACTTACAGTCTAGTGATCTCCCGAGCTCCATAGTTTGTAATTTTTATTTTTTTGTTTTTTTAAATTTACGTTTTTTATAGTTTATTATTATTATTTTAAAATTAATGAATTAATTAATTTTTGGCTGCCGTTGCATCTTCGTTGCTGCACGCGGGCTTTCTCTAGTTGCGGTGAGCAGGGGCTACTCTTCGTTGCGGTGCGCGGGCTTCTCATTGCGGTGGCTTCTCTCGTTGCAGAGCACGGGCTCTAGGCGTGCGGGCTTCCGTAGTTGTGGCATGCGGGCTTCAGTAGTTGTGCCTCACGGGCTGTAGTGCGCAGGCTTAGTAGTTGTGGCACACGGGCTTAGTTGCTCCGCGGCATGTGGGATATTCCCAGACCAGGACTCCAACCTGTGTCGCCTGCATTGGCAGGAGAATTCTTAACCACTCTGCCACCAGAGAAGCCCTATTTTTTTTAATCTTAAGAAATATTTTGTATATATTGTTCAAATCACATTTGCTGGCAAATGAATGCAGTTTACAAAATATTGCTTTTCATGTCCTATTTAATCCCATTTTTCACTGCAGCAAGAAGGAAATAGTGTTTCACCAATGATATGTGCCTTTTATTTTTCACTATTAAGCAGGAAACCTATAAAGAGACTTCTTAACTGGATTGAATATCTTCAGACTTTAAGCATCGCAGAAAATTTGGAGAGTTTTATCTTTAGATTTAATTTTTAGATGTATTTTAAATCATGATAGCTTTATATCATCATTATTAAATACAAAGATTGGCAAACTACACTTGCTTCTACATATAAATCCATATATATATATATTTTGTATATTATCTGTGGCTACCTTTGCACTAATGGCAGAGTTATTTAGTTACAAAAGAATAGAGGATGTTTGGCCTGTGAGCCTGAAATATTCACTGTCTGGCCCTTTATAGAAAATGTTTGCTGACCCCTGATTTAGTGTAACGTATCAAGACACAGTATATACTAAGGATGAAGTTCACTGTTAATGAGAAATGTAAATCCATCTTTCCAGAAGTTTTTTGATAGTTTTCAATCTTTTTGGCCAACTTAATATTTGAACCAGTTAGAATTGTTTTTACCCTGTAATGTAGCTGATAGAGAGTTTAGGAATAGAATTAGGAATAGAAAGGTCAGCTCTGTCATTTTCTTGTTATTTATTTTTGTGTGTAATTTTAATATTATCTTCAACCAGTGGGGATTGTTTTTTATTTTTGTTTACTTATTTGCAAGAATCCTTTAAAATCATTGATCTGTGTGGTGGGGGTTGGTTTAGTTGGGAAAAAAATAGAAACCATAATTTGTAAGTTTATTTAGCCAGACATGTATTAATTGCAGTACAGTATGTCATGGTATCCTGAAAGCACATGAGTAACTGCAGACAGACACTGTTGTTCTCCCTCGAACACTGTGGAACTTCCATTCTATTCTCAGGACACCTTATATGTAATAAATGATATGGAAACACTTGACAGATTCAGAGAGGGCATCATTGTTCGTCTGTATATTTAATACTGGCAAAGTGTAATTCTTATATTTTAAGATTAAAAACAGGATAAAATAAGAGTTTTAATGTTTCTGTACTTTCATTGGAAAGTCTTGTGCATTCCGGTTAGGAGATGATTCTCTTATATACTGTTTGTGTAAGTTCTTTCTGAACGTAGGCGTAATCCCTGAATATAAATAAAAGGTTGTAGCATAATAAGAATTGAGCTCGAAGTCCGGCAAAGACTCTCTTGTGTGAATAGTACTATCAGCAACTATGGTTAGAGAATCTGGAGGCCAAACAAAGCCTCACTTAGGTGCTTCATCTGTTCTTGTCCTCTGTCGATAGCCATCTCTCTTCCAATAAGATTTTGTATCTGCAGCTAATTAAATCCAGAATAGAACCTTAGAATGGAGGTTACAGGACTGTGTCTTCTTGCCATTCTGTAACCCACCAGAAACACTGCAATGAGCAAGACACTACCTAACAGGCTTCCTTAGGTGGGTATTTACTTTGGGGAGCTGACAAAAATATGGAGTCACACTACCTGGGTTCAAATTCTGGACTTCTCATTTTATTAGCTGTGTATTCTTAGGCAAGTTTACTTTAAACTCTCTGTGTCACAGTTTCCTCTTATGTTAAATGGGGAGAATGGTATCCAATTTATAAGGTTGTTATGAAAAATTAGTTAATCCATATACAGTGCTTAGGATAGTATCTGGCACATATGAAGTGCTCAACGAATGTTTGTTAGTATTTCACTTTTTGAAGGTTCAGATTTTATCGGTACACTGAGAATATTTAATCTCTTCAAGCAGATTCTCTTAACCAAGTTCACGAGGCTGATATATAAAAACCTCAAGAATGCCTGTGTTGGTATGACCAGTGCTTTTTTGCCTTTGGGTGGCAATGTGGAACACCAAATCCTAAGCAGAAAGGTTATGGTGAACATGAAATTTGAATTAGGGCCATTAGTTAGATGAATGAAGTGTTTTGTGTATAATACCAAAGTAGCTAAAATGAATATTTATTACCTTTTCCTGTATTTAAGAATTTCTCCACTTAAAATGCCAGACATCTACTTTCAACCTCATTTGCAGCTTGCCGTAGGTTCTTTTGGTCTGATCCGCTTTCCATGGACTTTGACTCTGAAGAGCTGGTGATGCAAGCAAGCAGGGACTGCAGTGGTGGTGGTGCATGTAGCAAGATTGAGTTCCCAGAGCAGCAGTGGTAGTCGTATTGCAGTGGCTGGATCATAGTGGCTGGGGATAGTGGAGGTTGGCAGTGGAAGCAGAGATGTCCTGACCAGACTAGTCCTACTGCCAGATTTTAGGTGTTGTTCTTGACATCCATCCCTGGGTTTTCAACTTCTCCAGGTGAGTCTGAGCTGCTCTTAAAATAAGGTTTCTTTTTGTTTTTTTTCTGCTTAGACTATCTAGAATCAGTTTTAGTTGCTGAACTTACAGACTAAGTTGTTCTTGCGACTAAGGACTCTGGCTGATACTGACGCTACAGTAGCCTGATGCATTCGTCTCACAGTAGGGATGGAAAGGTCATGGGAATTCAGCTGGAATGTATGAAGTTCATTGGCTCCCTCTTTTTTGAGAGTGTTAGGGTCACTGTATTCCCAGGGCCTAGAATTGTGCCTGGTATATAGTAGGTGCTCAGTAAACCTCTGTGGAATGAATGAGTGATGGGTTCATTCTGCCAATGAACCCAATTGTATGTCTGCCAATATGTGTATCGGTGATTGCTTTTTCTCAGCTTCTGGGGCTGTCCAAAACTTCCAGATGAAGTACAGATTTTTTTCTTTAGGTGTGTTAATACATATGTAATCCTATATAACAGTTACATTTTATTGGTTTGGGAACTGTTTTGTCTTTTAAACTCATTTGGCTTATCTGTGCTCTGTGGGCGTTTTAGTTTAGCCCTGGGGTGTATGATTGTCTGTGATTTTGTGTGTGTGTGTGTGTGTGTGTGTGTGTGTGTGTAGAGGGGCACTTCACAGAGCCCCAAAGTGCTGACAAGGACTTAAATCCCTTCCTGGTGTCAGAGCTTTCCCGGCATTCTGGAAGCCATCACTTCTTGAGTCTTCCTCATGAGGCTTGTTGGTGGAATAAAGAAAAGACCATACACCCACAGACAGTTCCATACATGTGTGCACACGCATGTGCATGCACACACACACACACAGAGAACTGTATTTAAATCTAATAACTTTATGACTTTATGTAGTTAAGTTTCCTACAGATGTCCTGCTTTTCCCCTGATGGTGATGCTGAAATTGGGAAGGACAGAAAATACAGGCCCCTTATCTCCTCTTTTCTTTTTCCTCTGTTCCAGGTCTTCCCTTTAAGAAACTGTATGGGAACTGGCAATTTACACCCATATTCTGGTCATTTGCTTATATTTACTGAGCCCCTTCCTGGGTGCCATAAGATGATGGCCTTCTGAGGCTGGAGGTGCTGGGATCTGAGAGGTCGAGGTGGCTTGTTCCCAGTTCCTTATGTTCCTTGCCTCTCTTCCTGGTCGAGTGGCTGAGGCTGGTGGCAGAGGGCAGTATACCGGAGATCCCTCTCTCTCCATCTCTAGAACACAGTGTTTTAGACTTCGTGTTCTCATAAATCAGGGCTGGGGCTTTGAGATGAAGATTCGTGAACAAGCTCATCAAGAGGTAGGATCATCTGGCCTTCCCTTCTTGAGTTTCAGATAAAGAAACAAGCCTAGAGGGTAGTGACTCATCCACAGTGATGCAGTTGGTCAGGGCTAGAGTGAGTATCTAAATATATTTCCAAGGGCAAACTGAAATTCTATAAACGCTGAGCCCCATCTCAGGCCTCCTGTAACATAAAGCTAGCAGGGTTGGGGAGGGTGAGGGATTTAATCTGTAGTTTC
The DNA here is from genome assembly GCF_005190385.1 of Monodon monoceros. Classification (NCBI taxonomy): domain Eukaryota; kingdom Metazoa; phylum Chordata; class Mammalia; order Artiodactyla; family Monodontidae; genus Monodon; species Monodon monoceros. Next base: position 58,458,352 of record NW_021703784.1, read on the forward strand.
CTTCCTTGCATCTTATGAAGAGTCAACACCTTACTTCTGGTTGCTCTAGTTTGCTACCATGCTTCATTGTTGAGAGTGGACCCCGGTCTGCAGTCTTTGGTCTGGAACACAGCCCAGTCCTAAATTGCCTGTCTTGGGCCATGGGTTACCAAGTTTACAGACAACAATCCTGTGCCTCTGTAGACACGTGACCAGGCTATTAATAGATCTGAAGTTCTGGGAGAGTCTCAGCTCTTTCCCCACTTCCCTACTCCCAGCAGCCTGCCTGCTGGTAATTTCCTCAGTGCTCAGATAGCTAGACACAGAATGGAAACAGGGCAGTCTGCCCATCCCCTTTTAGGAGGTAAGACAGGCCCAAGTCTGTATGAGTAACCTCTGGCCTTGTGGGTCTCTGTGCTCTATCAGGTCAAATGAAAGTGCTTAGCATTTAGGAGGAAATAATAGCCCTGTGCCCTAGGTGGGATTTTTTTTTTTTTTAATAAATCTATGTTGGACCCTCACTATGTGAAAGACACTGAACTAGGACCTTTGAATGTGTTATCTCAACCTTCTCTACAACCTTGTGAGATAGGTATTATTCTTATTTTATAGAGATTATTAAAACTCAGAAAGATTGACTAAGTAACCTACTGTCACACAGCTAAACAACACTTGAATCCAGGCCCTCTAATCTTGTTTTTCGTAAATGACAGCTTCCCTGTTTACAACTTTCTTTAGTAAAATTGGGCTAGGGTAATTTGGACAAATTATCATTGGGGGCACCTGTGTTATTGGATGATTCCACACAGCTCAGAGAAATGGGGGAGAACCTGAAGGGACGGGAAGAAGGCCTGTCAGTCTGTGGGCAATCAAAGGGAACTCAGTGGGTGGCTATAGCAGGATGGTACCTTTCATAGGCCTGTGTGCCCTTAGTGAACTCAGGTCAGATAGTGGCTGTCCTGCAGGCTAATAAACCATATTCCTTAGCATGGCATTCAAGGCACTCAGAGGTGGGGTTTCTGCTTCATAACTCCTCTTCTGTCTCTTCTTACTTCCTGTCACACAGACTGTTCTTTGTTCTATTGTTCATCAAGTCTGCTGTCATCTTCCATGCATGGGCATTTGTAGGCTCTATTAAGGTCTGAGTCAAAAAGTAACCATTGACAGCTTAGGGCTGAGCAGATAGTTTTGAATCCCCAGTCACTCCAGAGCCATTTTGGACTGGAGCTCTCTCATTCCTTCATTCCTTCACTCATGTATTCAGTTATTCTAACATATTGGGCACGCCCTCTGTGCCAGGTACTGTACTAGGCCCTGGGAATCAGTATAATGAACAAGACAGATATGGTTCCTGCTCTCCTAGAGCTTACAGTGTAGGAGGGAAGGCAAAAATAAAACAGATAATCACAATGAAGTCTGATGACTTATGAGGTGGAAATAAGGGATGTGATGAGAGGGTACTTATGGCTGGGGAACTTAATATTGTTTAGGGTGTCAGGAAAGACCTCAACACTACCTTAATAGATGACATTTAAGTTGAGACCTGAGAATTGAGAAAAAATAGCTAAGTAAGTGGGGTTAAGAAAGGTAAATTCTAGGCAGCAGATAGAGTATATGCAGAGGCCTAAAGTCCAGGTGATAGGGATAAGGCCACGTCCATGTTGGTTCATTTATTAAGCAACCATTTACAGCTGGTGGGTTATGTCATGCACTGTGCTAGGGTCTGGGGACATACAAAACAATCAGACATGGTCCCTACCTGCCCTGGAGATGCTCAGTTAGGAGCAGTGGCTTTACTGCTTGGTAACCAGGGTGCTAAAGTCATCCTAGGTCTTGGATTCAATCTCCTGGCTCCCATGTGACAAGACTTAACAGCTTCAGAGACACTGCCTGCCCTTGAGTATTTGGCCCACCTGTCAACCAGAGAGGATGTGGACCACAGCTGGAAACTTGTAGCATTTGCTTTCATCCCTGGCTTCACACTTGCCTGATCCTTGGTTGATGGGATTCATCTACAGACCTGAGGTTGATGGAGGTCAAGAAATTGGCTTTTACCTCAGCAGGAGCATAGAAGAGGCTTTCTGGCTAAGATGGAGTTGCCGTGGTTGTCAGAGCTGTGTCCCTGGTGCCTCATATTTGTTAGTTGGATTGATTGTGTGGTCTCAGACCCATCCATTGTCTTGAATACACCTATGGTGGTATTTTAGCTCTGTTTTTCTGAGTTCTGGTACCGCTTAAAATAGACAGAAGGCTCAATGGCTGGCTGCCTTGGACTGTGCAATTGCCTAACTCCAGGGTGCGCTGTTCACATAGACTGTGTTGTGAATGGGGCCACCCCTCTGTAACTGTGCAGCAGTGCATCCTTGTGGCTCTGGTTAAAGGGAAAGGAAGTTATTTAAACACTGACTGTGTGCCTCAGGCTAGTGGTTTATATTCTTTACTTCATTTAATAATCTCAATAATGCTCTGAGGTAAATACTACTATTATGCTTATTTACAGATGGGAAGACTGGAGGTTCGGTGAAGCTAGTGAGTAGTGCCTTGGGATTAGAGCTCGGGTCTGACTGAAGTTCATGCTTCTCTCCCACTCCCAGCTGTTTCCCAATGTGGTCACAGACTTCAGGTCTTACGTGTCATCTTGTTTCCATGGCTTGCTTGGCCTTGTCTATTTTGACTTATCTGTCTGGCCGCCCTGTGTCCGTAACCTAAGGATTCTCAGCATGGCTGAGGCTCAGGAATGTGTCCTGCTTGGGAGATACTCTAGAGTCATTTTTTTTTCCATCTAAAATTATTTTTGTGTTTAGCAGGAGGCAACAATATAACTGTAGCTAAAGTCATTTTAAAGGGTAAGTCAGCTCTGGATTTGCTGGGCTGCCTTTCTTACTGCAGCTCCCACAGCGTTCTCATGTAGCATAGAAGCTGGGGATGGCTCACTAGAGATGAGTTTGGGTGAAAAAGGCATTGGATCTGGGCTTGGCTGATGGGATGACATTCCCTCAGCCTTTCTAAGTTGCATGGCTGCTAGGGTTGGTTGGATCTTTGCAAATTAGTACTTAATGTTCCTTTTCCAGGGACCTGTGGTTCTCGTTTCTCCCTTTTAGGAGAGGACCTGCCTCTTCAACTGGGGATTCTGGAGCTACTGACCTTAGAGTGGGGAGGGTTTTTCCTTCCTGGAGTTTTCAGGGGTGTGTTTGGTGTGGGAGAGGGCTGTGTCAGTCAGAGTCTGGGGGAAGGCAGGAGGAGAGGTGGGTTGTGTATTTACTGCCTCACCTGCTTTTCAGGACTCTTTCTTCCCTTCCTTTCTCTTGGCAGTTTTGCAGTCCCATTTGAGAAGTAGGATCTAAATAACAGAAGGCCTCTGCACTCGCCTAGCTTGTGCTTCAGCTACCCCAGACTGCTTGCAGGTCCTGAAGCATGACAGGCTATTTCATATCTCAGGTCTTTGTACATTCTGTTCCCTCTGTCCTTTCCATCCCTAGAGAAGAGGGAAGATGTCCTTTCCATCTTCTCTGCCCCATGGATACATCCTCATCCTTTCAAGACTCAGTTTAGATGTTACCTTTTTAGTGACATTGCCTTTGATCCCCTCTTTCTATGGAGGTAGGCACTCTGTACAGGCCTTTGTTGTACCATGTTTACTCACTTAACTCTCTGCTTTGCTGTCCATATCTTGAGCCCCTTAAGAGCAAGAAACTGAGTCGGTTTCATCTTTCTTTAGCAGGCACAGGACCTGAAGGAAACTAGAGTATCAAGAAATTTGAACTGAACTACACTGATGCCTGAACTAGATGGTTGTACAACTATCTTGTGTACCTCCATAAACTAAAAAAGGATTCTCTTGCATAATTCACTGTATTGTGTTATCTTCTAGGTCCCATAGTCCTTCAAACATGCATGGCGGTAGCTGACTTCCAGAGAGAACAGTGTCGTGCTCTACAGATATTATCTTTGCCTGCTTTGCCCTTCATCTCACAGTGCTCTTCTAGCCCCCTGGGCCTGATCCAGGGAATGAATAGGGAGGAAATGCCAGAAATGAGCCACGCTTGGTATCCTGAATCCTTAATTTGCAGGTTTGGTCCTGTGGGGCAGTGCAAGGTGAGAAAATAGAAATGAACCCGTTCCCTGTAATAGCAGCTGAACTGGTTGCCTCCAAATGATGACTGCCATCACTGTTGCTGCAGCAGCCATAGCCATGAGGCACTCCCCTTACTGTATTCTGGGTCTAAGACAATCAGTTCTTCTAAATTAGCTCGCTTGGCTCACCCTGAGTTTCTCAGAGGACTGAGATCCTGAAACAAGTCCTATTACCCTTGTTTTTCTACCATTGTCGGGCCACAGACTGTGAGATCGTTTATTCTTACCCCTTCATTTTTATAGGGGAGGAAACTGAAGTTCACAGTGCCATGGGACTAGCTCATGGTCATGTGACTAGTAAGTGTCAGCTGAGGCTAGACATCGGTCTTCCAGCTCCCTGCAGACCAGAGTGGTCTCTTCACTATGCCTTGTTGGCTCTGATATCAGTTTCCTCTTTCTATTTGTAATTCCTGTAGATTGTGAACTTGGTGAGGGTGAGGGAGCCAGGAAACTTGATATCTTTTCCTTCTGTCACCCCTTCCTCCTGCCTAGGCTAGGCAGAGAAGATGTTCAGGGAAGACTTGGTGAAGGACTGAATAGAAACCTAAGTTGGCCCAGGAAGATCTCATGGGCTAAGCCAGAGGAAGACTAAAGAAAACAGATCCCTCCTGGTTTCACTGGAACGTCTTTGATTTTGGTGATGATTCCTGTGGTTTGGCTTTGCTAGTGTTAAACGCAACCTTGGCTGGAGCATGGACGAGGTGTGGTTTGTGATACTGGTATTTCATCTGGTGAAAGCCAGATCTATAATGAAACTTCTGGGAAAATACCACATCTCAGCTAACTGAAGATCCCTTTGGGTTTTCAGACCCCTCCCTTGCTCTCCAGCAGCAATCACAGAGAGATTGGGTGCATCATTGCTAACTCCATTACAAATAGATAACATTGCTTCAGTGCTTACTATGATTTCTGGAACTATTTTAGGTATTTCAAAATTCTTTTAATCCTCACAATTCTCCATGAGTAGTTACTATAATTTTTTTTAACCTTTCAAATCGATTTTATTGAGATGTAATTTACATATAGTAAAATGCACTCATTTTAAGTGTTCAGTTTGAGTTTTGACAAATATATACACCTCTGGAACCTCTCCCCTGCAATCAAGATATAGAACATTTCCATCAGTGGGTACTATTATTATCTTCATTCTACAGGGAGAACACTGAGGTACAGAGGAATTAAGTGATTTGTTCAAGGTCTCATGGCTAATAAGTGATAGAACCAAGATTTGAACCCAGGCTGTCTGACTCCAGAGCCCATGTTCTTAACTACTGTGCTATTCTGCCTTTCGTCTCTTCTTTTGTGGTCCAGCCATTGCCTGTCTTGCCCTGGTGGACAAGTGCATTAAAGAGTAAGATGACATAGGCTTAATAGTCTACGCACTAAAGGGGTCTTGAGGAGCAAGAGGCCCAGAAGTAGGCGGTGGAGAGGGATGAAACAGCTATCAGTACCGCTAGAACCTCAGGACCAAAGTAGGCAGAACTACTTGCCTTATGCCCAGCCTTTGCCTCTCCAGGCCTGTGAAGAACGGGGTAGACTAGGGAGCCTGCTAACAGGGTATAATGTAGTGTCTGAAAAAGGAACTGGCTCCTAGGCTCACAGAACAAGATATAGAAATATAGATGATAGATCACGATAGTCTCATATGCTCTGAGACTGCTCTCTGTGGTAGGCTGCAGCCAGTTCTGGGCTAGGCACTATAAGGGCAACATGGACAGGCCAGAGCATATGTAAAGGAGGCAAGATGGAGGGGGGCCTTGAAATCTAGTGCTTTGGAGAGGAATTGAAGGAGCCAGGTTTGGAAGCCCTGAAGAGAAAATGTAATCGTCTTCCTATTCTTGAAAGGCTGTTCTTTGGAAGAGAAAATCAACTTGTTTTCCTGTGTGGCTTCAGAAGGCATAATTAGAGCCCTATGGGTGGGCCAGCGTAGCATATTTTGGAAAAATTAAAGTGCAGTGGATATGAAATGCCTCATTAGCTTGTCATTTGTTTGAAGTACAAATAAGGTCAGATGTCTTTCCAATATTAAGGTTAATCTCTTGAATGACTATAAAATTATCAGGAAATTTAGTATGTTTCTCTTGGGGATTTTCCTCCTCCCTCTTTCTCTTTCTGAAGTATTAAGAACTCTAAGGGGTCAGGCTTAGTTCCAAATAGAGGGCTAGAGAATCTTATTGGTCTGGTTGCGGGGCCCATATTTTAGCTTCTGTTGATGATAACACATTGTGGCTTTTAAAAATGGACTACTCACAGTATGTTGTTTCCTTATTTAGTGTAGCTGTGAGGACTTGGCTCTGCACAAGTGACAGTGGTTCTTTGAGGGAGGATGATATAGTGCTCCTTGAATGTCACACCTGGCCTAGGCTTTACTGTGTTTGACCTCTCCAAGTCATGTCTATATATGCTCATCCACTGGAGAAGGGAACCTCTTCAATCTCTAGTTGGCTGGGTCTAGAAGTGTTTGCATAGCCAGCATTCTTCCATGATCATTTTGGTTATGGTATTGAGCTTAGAACACCCATTCATACTTTCTCTTTCCTCAGTGTGAGTGCTTACTGTAGGCTCTTACTGTCCTTTCCTACCTTTAACTTGACTTAAAATCTCAAGTCAGTCTGAGAAATTCTAATAGTATAGAACCTCAAAAGAAAGGTGGTCAAGGTTTCAGTCTTTGGTCCTGGGAGAGCTTTGGACCCTGTGTATATTTGTATTCATTTTTCCCAGTTTTACATACCAAGGAGTATTGGGAACAGTCTTTGCCAAGTCACAGAAGATCATGTTGTATCCTTTTCCCCAGGGATAATGTGTGCCTGCTTGCTTTATATTTATATAATTAAAGGGGGGTTAAAAAACCCCTTAAGAACAATAGTCTGTGCCAAGATGACTTGATATTTCTAAGACAGAGAGGGTCTGACAACTTTTAAAATGGGAGTTTTTCTCTAACTAAAGTAGTTTGGATTGTTGTTTAATCTGGTCCCCTGCTAATAAACAAGGAAGATTTTCCAAACTACTGTAACTCCCTATCACTGGAGTGGGCCATGCAGAGATAGGAGTGCTTTGACTTTACAACTGTTAAACAGAGACTAGCTACCTAGGGCCACAGGGAGGAAGTGCTGAATTTCTTAATAAGACCACCATCCAGAATGACTAAGGTTGGCATTAGAAGATGTGAGAAGGGGCAACTGGACCATGTCATCTGAACCTGGATCTTGAAACCCTTTCCTTCATTGAGGGACTGATTCTTACTAAATATCTGTACTACCACCATACTAGCTTCTGGAAGGTACTGCTTTCCTTTTATGTTTGGGTCCAAGTTGGGTACAGGAGCTTTTTTTTTCACTATCATGTAACTGTGTCCTACACAGAATGTTGTTGTTTGGTCTTGCTTGACTATTTTCCTTTATTTCTTTTCCTTTTTTTTTTTTTGAGTTTTATTTTTTATACAGCAGGTTCTTATTAGTTATCTATTTTATACACATCAGTGCGTACATGTCAATCCCAATCTCCCAATTCATCACACCCCCACCCCCACCCCCCACCCCACTTTCCCCCGCTGGTGTCCATACGTTTATTCTCTACATCTGTGTCTCAATTTCTACCCTGCAAACTGGTTCATCTGTACCATTTTTCTAGGTTCCACATATATGCGTTAATATACGATATTTGTTTTTCTCTTTCTGACTTACTTCTCTCTGTATGACAGTCTCTAGGTCCATCCATGCCTCTACAAATGACCCAATTTCGTTCCGTTTTATAGCTGAGTAATATTCCATTGTATATATTTACCACGTCTTCTTTATCCATTCGTTTGTCGATGGGCATTTATGTTGCTTCCATGACCTGGCTATTGTAAATAGTGCTGCAATGAATATTGGGGTGCATATGTCTTTTTGAATTATGGTTTTCTCTGGGTATATCCCCAGTAGTGGGATTTCTGGGTCATATGGTAGTTCTATTTTTAGTTTTTTAAGGAACCTCCATACTGTTCTCCATAGTGGCTGTATCAATTTACATTCCCACCAACAGTGCAAAAGGATTCCCTTTTCTCCACACCCTTTCCAGCATTTACTGTTTGTAGATTTTCTGATGATGCCGATTCTAACTGGTGTGAGGTGATACATCACTGTAGTTTTGATTTGCATTTCTCTAATAATTAGTGATGTTGAGCAGCTTTTCATGTGCTTCTTGGCTATCTGTATGTCTTCTTTGGAGAAATGTCTATTTAGGTCTTCTGCCCATTTTCTGATTGGGTTGTTTGTTTTCTTAATATTGAGCTGCATGAGCTGTTTATATATTTTGGAGATTAATCCTTTGTCCGTTGATTCATTTGCAAATATTTTCTCCCATTCTGAGGGTTGCCTTTTTGTCTTGTTTGTAGTTTCCTTTGCTTTGCAAAAGCTTTGAAGTTTCATTAGGTCCCATTTGTTTATTTTTGTTTTTATTTCCATTACTCTAGGAGGTGGATCCAAAAAAATCTTGTCGTGATTTATGTCATAGAGTGTTCTGCCTATGTTTTCCTCTAAGAGTTTTATAGTGTCTGGTCTTAAATTTAGGTCTCTAATCCATGTTGAGTTTATTTTTGTGTATGGTGTTAGGGAGTGTTCTAATTTCATTCTTTTACATGTAGCTGTCCAGTTTTCCCAGCACCACTAATTGAAGAGACTGTTTTTTCTCCATTGTATATCCTTGCCTCCTTTTTCATAGATTAGTTGAACATAGGTGCGTGGGTTTATCTCTGGGCTTTCTATCCTGTTTCATTGATCTGTATTTCTGTTTTTGTGCCAGTACCATACTGTCTTGATGACTGTAGCTTTGTACTATAGTCTGAAGTCAGGCAGTCTGATTCCTCCAGCTCTGTTTTTCTTTTTCAAGATTGCTTTAGCTATTCGGGGTCTTTTGTGTTTCCATACAAATTGTGAAATTTTTTGTTCTAGTTCTGTGAAAAATGCCATTGGTAGTTTGATAAGGATTGCATTGAATCTGTAGATTGCTTTGGGTAGTATAGTCATTTTCACAATGTTGATTCTTCCAATCCAAGAACATGGTATATCTCTCCATCTGTTTGTGTCATCTTTGATTTCTTTCATCAGTGTCTTATAGTTTTCTGAGTACCGGTCTTTTACCTCCTTAGGTAGGCTTATTCCTTGGTATTTTATTCTTTTTGTTGCAATGGTGAATGAGATTGTTTCCTTAATTTCTCTTTCTGATCTTTTGTTGTTAGTGTATAGGAATGCAAGAGATTTCTGTGCATTAATTTTGTATCCTGCAACTTTACCAAATTCACTGATTAGCTCTAGTAGTTTTCTGGGGGCATCTTTAGGATTCTCTATGTATGGTATCATGTCATCTGCAAACAGTCACAGTTTTACTTCTTCTTTTCCAATTTGTATTCCTTTTAATTCTTTCTCTTCTCTGACTGCCATGGCTAGGACTTCCAAAACTATGTTGAAAAATAGTGGTGAGAGTGGACAACCTTGTCTTGTTCCTGATCTTAGAGGAAATGGTTTCAGTTTTTCACCATTTAGAATGATGTTTGCTGTGGGTCTGTCATATATGGCCCTTATTATGTTGAGGTAGGTTCCCTCTATGCCCACTTTCTGGAGAGTTTTTATCATAAATGGGTGTTGAATTTTGTCAAAAGCTTTTTCTGCATCTATTGAGATGATCATATGGTTTTTCTTCTTCAATTTGTTAATATGGTTTATCACATTGATTGATTTGCGTATATTGAAGAATCCTTGCATCCCTGGGATAAATCCCACTTGATCATGGTGTATGATCCTTTTAATGTGTTGTTGGGTTCTGTTTGCTGGTATTTTGTTGAGGATTTTTGCATCTATAGTCAGCAGTGATATTGGTCTTTTGAAGTATCTTTGTCTGGTTTTGGAATCCAGGTCATGGTGGACTCATAGAAGGAGTTTGGGAGTGTTCCTTCCTCTGAAAATTTTTGGAAGAGTTTGAGAAGGATGGGTGTTAGGTCTTCTCTAAATGTTTGATAGAATTCACCTGTGAAGCCATCTGGTCCTGGACTTTTGTTTGTTGTAAGATTTTTAATCACAGTTTCAATTTCATTACTTATGATTGGTCTGTTCATATTTTCTATTTCTTCCTGGTTCAGTCTTGGAAGGTTATATCTTGCTAAGAATTTGTCCATTTCTTCCAGGTTGTCCATTTTATTGGCATAAAGTTGCTTCTAGTAGTCTCTTATGATGCTTTGTATTTCTGCGGTGTCCATTGTAACTTCTCCTTTTTCATTTCTAAATTTATTGATTTGAATCTTCTCCCTCTTTTTCTTGATGAATCTGGCTGACGGTTTATCAATTTTGTTTATCTTCTCAAACAACCAGCTTTTAGTTTTATTGATCTTTGCTATTGTATTCTTTGTTTCTTTTTCATTTATTTCTGCTCTGATTTTTATGATTTCTTTCCTTCTACTAACTTTGGGTTTTGTTTGTTCTTCTTTCTCTAGTTCCTTTAGGTGTAAGGTTAGATCATTTATTTGAGATTTTCTTGTTTCTTGAGGAGGCTTGTATTGCTATAAACTTCCCTCTTAGAACTGCTTTTGCTGCATCCCAAAGGTTTTGGATCGTTGTGTTTTCATTGTCATTTGTCTCTAGGTAGTTTTTGATTTCCTCTTTGATTTCTTCAGTGATCTCTTGGTTATTTAGTAACGTATTGTTTAGCCTCCATGTGTTTATGTTTTTTACATTTTTTACCCTGGAATTGATTTCTAATCTCATAGTGTTGTGCTCAGAAAAGATGCTTGATATGATTTCAAGTTTCTTAAATTTACCGAGGCTTGATTTGTGACCCAAGATGTGATCTATCCTGGAGAATATTCCATGTGCACTTGAGAAGAAAGTGTAATCTGCTGTTTTTGGATGGAATGTCCTATAAATATCAATTAAATCTATCTGTTCTATTGTGTCACTTAGAGCTTGTGTTTCCTTTTTAATTTTCTGTCTGGATGATGTGTCCATTGGTGTAAGTGAGGTGTTAAAGTCCCCCACTTTTATTGTGTTACTGTCGAATTCCTCTTTTTTTTTTTTTTTTTTGTGGTATGCGGGCCTCTCGCCGTTGTGGCCTCTCCTGTTGCAGAGCACAGGTTCCGGACACGCAGGCTCAGCGGCCATGGCTCACGGGCCCAGCTGCTCCGCGGCATGTGGGATCTTCCCGGACCGGGGCACGAACCCGCGTCCCCTGCATCGGCAGGCGGACTCTCAGCCACTGCGCCACCAGGGAAACCCCGAATTCCTCTTTTATAACTGTTAGCAGTTGCCTTATGTATTGAGGTGCTCCTATGTTGGGTGCATATATATTTATAATTGTTATATCTTCTTCTTGGATTGATCCCTTCATCATTATGTAGTGTCCTTTGTCTTTTGTGATAGTCTTTATTTTAAAGTCTATTTTGTCTATTATGAGAATTGCTACTCTGGCTTTCTTTTTATTTACATTTGCATGGAATATCTTTTTCCATCCCCTCACTTTCAGTCTGTATGTGTCCCTAGGTCTGAAGTGGGTCTCTTGTAGACAGCATATATGTGAGTCTTGTTTTTGTATCCATTCAGGGAGCCTGTGTCTTTTGGTTGGAGCATTTAATCCATTCATGTTTAGGGTAATTATCGATATGTATGTTCCTGTTACCATTTTCTTAATTGTTATGGGTTTGTCTTTGTAGGTCCTTTTTTTCTCTTGTGTTTCCCACTTAGAGAAGTTCCTTTAGCATTTGTTATAGAGCTGGTTTGGTGGTGCTGACTTCTCTTAGCTTTTGCTTGTCTGTAAAGCTTTTGATGTCTCCATGAATCTGAATGAGATCCTTGCTGGGTCGGGTAATCTTGGTTGTAGTTTCTTTCCTTTCATCAGTTTAAATATGTCATGCCACTCCCTACTGGCTTGTAGAGTTTCTGCTGAGAGATCAGCTGTTAACCTTATGGGAGTTCCCTTGTATGTTATTTGTCATTTTTCCCTTGTTGCTTTCAACAATTTTTGTCTTTAATTTTTGTCAGTTTGATTACTATGTGTCTTGGTGTGTTTCTCCTTGTGTTTATCCTGCCTGGGACTCTCTGCGCTTCCTGGACTTGAGTGGCTATTTCTTTCCCATATTAGGGAAGTTTTCGACTATAATCTCTTCAAATATTTTCTCGGGTCCTTTCTCTCTCTCTTCTCCTTCTGGGACCCCTATAATGCGAATGTTGTTGTGTTTAATGTTGTCCCAGAGGTCTCTTAGACGGTCTTCATTTCTTTTCATTCTTTTTTCTTTATTCTGTTCCACGGCAGTGAATTCCACCATTCTGTCTTCCAGGTCACTTATCCATTCTTCTGCTTCAGTTATTCTGTTATTGATTCCTTCTAGTATATTTTTCATTTCAGTTATTGTATTGTTCCTCTCTGTTTTTCTTTGCTCTTTCATTCTTCTAGGTGTTTGTTCTTTAATTCTTCTAGGTCTTTGTTAAACATTTCTTGTGTCTTCTGGATCTTTGTCTCCATTCTTTGTCTGAGGTCCTGGATCAACTTCACTATCATTATTCTGAATTCTTTTTCTGGAAGGTTGCCTATCTCCACTTCAGTTAGTTGTTTTTCTGGGGCTTTATCATGTTCCTTCATCTGTTACAAAGTCCTCTACCTTTTTATTTTGTCTATCTTTCTGTGAAAGTGGTTTTCCTTCCACAGGCTGCAGGATTGTAGTTCTTGCTTCTTCTGTCTGCCCTCTGGTGGATGAGGATATTTAAGAGGCTTGTGCAAGCCTCTGGTCATGGGTGGAGCTGTGTGTTGCTCTGGTGGGCAGAACTCAATAAAACTTTAATCCACTTGTCTGCTGATGGATGGGACTGGGTTCCCTCCCTGTTGGTTGTTTGGCCTGAGGCAACCCAGCACTGGAGGCTACCTGCCTCTTTGGTGGGGCTAATGGCAGACTCTGGGAGGGCTCATGCCAAGGAGTACTTCCCAGAACTTCTGCTGCCAGTGTCCTTGTCCCCATGGTAAGCCACAGCCACCCCCCACCTCTGCAGGAGACCCTCCAGTACTAGCAGGTAGGTCTGGTTCAGTCTCCTATGGGGTCACTGCTCCGTCCCCTGGGTCCCGATGCATGCACTACTTTGTGTGTGCCCTCCAAGAGTGGAGTCTCTGTTTCCCCCTGTCCTGTTGAAGTCCTGCAGTCAAGTCCTGCTAGCCTTCAAAGTCTGATTCTCTGGGAATTCCTCCTCTCATTGCCGGACCCCCAGGTTGGGAAGCCTGACATGGGGCTCAGAACCTTCCCTCTAGTGGGTGGACTTCTGTGGTATAAATGTTCTCCAGTTTGTGAGTTACCCACCCAGAAGTTATGGGATTTGATTTTACTGTGATCGTGACCCTCCTACCGTCTCATTGCGGCTTCTCCTTTGTCTTTGGATGTGGGGTATCTTTTTTGGTGAGTTCCAGTGCCTTCCTGTCGATGATTGTTCAGCAGTTGGTTGTGATTCTGGTGCTCTCACAAGAGGGAGTGAGCGCATGTCCTTCTACTCCGCCATCTTGAACCAATCTCCCTACACAGAATGTTTAGACAAGAATTTTCTAAGGACTCAGACATGGCAATAGGACAATAAATATAGTTATTGAAACTAGATAACCTGGCTTATAAAATGCTGTTTGATATCTGAGGCTCTCAGAAGATAGGCAGTGCCATCACAGTTATCTGGTGATAAGCTGGAAGAAAGATGAGACGTGGATGTGGGTCACGATGAGTTTCATCCGAAAGGCCCTTCTAGCTCTGAGATTCTATGAGTCTTTTAGACCTTTCCATTCCTGAAAATTCTAGAACTGACTTTGTGTAGTGATTCCTGGAAATCTTACAGGCCCAACAAGGGGTCAGGAGAGTGGGTGACTGTGACGAAGTTGAGGTTACCGCTGATCTCATTTCTGCATTTCTGCCCACCACTGCTCTGCCCTTAGGCCAGAGAAATACAGATATAAAATAGAGCCACTTATGTTATGTGTGCTTTACCACAATTAAAAAAATCCCACAGGCTTATACTTTGTCCATGATGTTGATCTGTCTTTTTCTTATTTGACCCTCTCAACAGCTTGTGAAATGGGCAAGAAAGTGCTTATTAAGCTCTTTTTAGAGGTCCAGAAAAGTTAAGTAACTTGCTTGTCTGGATTACACACTAGATTGACTGGTATCTTCAGTACTTTCAATAAGTGTTGTTGAGTAAATGAATGAACCAGAACTGGAGCCCACATTCTCTGCTTCCTTGGCCAGTAGTTTGCTACTATATTCTTCTGAGCCCTCTGGGGGCCTTCTGTGAGCAACTTTAGGATTGGTTGGGTTTTGCTGGCCTTTCCTTTGGGATTCCCTCATTCCATAGCTGAAGCTGTGTGCACCCGTTAGAGAGCATCATCCCAATTGTGTTCCCTACAAAGTGGGAAGGGAAAAAACACTCCACCCACTGTAATTCTTTTTTTGCTACTTGTTTTCTGGTATCTTCATGTTATTGCTGACAGAAGTGACTCATAGACTTCACTATGCGATTTTCTTGGTTAAGAGAACTTTTTCCTTAGCTCTAGAAGAAATTAATTAATAGTTATGTGTGGTTAAGGCACAGATGTTCAGCAGCTTTACCCAGAACACAAGAGTTCTCTCTTCTAGCTAAGGCCAACATGTTGCTTTGGTTTGGTAAAATTCTGTAGCCATTGTGTGCTTAGCTATGTGTTAGGTGCAATAGGGGAAGTCCTTGGGCTGAGAGGCTCAGAGTTCAGCTGGAGAGATAAGACACATATATAAACAGGAAAATAATATGAGACAGTTTTTAATAAAATACAAAATCAAATAGTATACCTGTAATTATTTAAACATGGGGAAGAAGTCATAAGGGACTTAGAAGGTATAGTGGAAAGAGTGTGTGCTTTAGTATTGTGGGCCATTGACAAGTTAACCCTCTGAACTACTTTCTTCTTTTCTGTGAAGCAGGCATAGTGATAGCAGCCTTACAGGGTTGTGAAGATCGAATGAGGGTAATGTGTCTAAGGCACCCGCATAGTGTCTGATGCATCGTGGGCATAAAACC
The DNA here is from genome assembly GCF_005190385.1 of Monodon monoceros. NCBI lineage: Eukaryota > Metazoa > Chordata > Mammalia > Artiodactyla > Monodontidae > Monodon > Monodon monoceros. Next base: position 58,473,507 of record NW_021703784.1, read on the forward strand.
AGTGGTAATTCCCTCCTCCCCTTTTCCAGGAGCCTTCCTAGAGGAGCTAAGCCTGAAAGGTTGATTAGGATTTGGGGGAAGGGAAGAGTGGGAGAAGGGTGATGGGAAGGGGGGGATGGGAAGGTTCAGGTCCCATGAGTATGTCAGTCTGGTGGGAATGGAGGGCATATGGAAGAAGCAGTAAGAAGTAAAGCTAAAGAGACAGAAGTTTAGGCTTTATTTAAAAGAGAGGTTGGGGACTTCCCTGATGGTCCAGTGGGTAAGACTCCATGCTTCTAATTCAGGGGGCACGGGTTCGATCCCTGGTCAGGGAACTAGATCCCGTGTGCATGCCACAACTAAGAGTCCGCATGCTGCAACTAAAAAGATACACATGCTGCAACTAAGACCTGGTACAGCCAAAATAAATAAATAAATATTAAAAAAAATAAAAGAGATGTTATCATGGGAAGGTTTTTTTTGAGCTCTCTATACTGGTGTATATATATGTATTTAAAAGCCCTTTTTTTTTTTTTTTTTTTTTTTGCGGTACGTGGGCCTCTCACTGTTGTGGCCTCTCCCGTTGCAGAGCACAGGCTCCAGACGCGCAGGCTCAGCGGCCATGGCTCACGGGCCCAGCCGCTCCGCGGCATGTGGAATCTTCCCGGACCGGGGCACGAACCCGTGTCCCCTGCATCGGCAGGCGGACTCTGAACCACTGCGCCACCAGGAAAGCCCTAAAAGCCCTTTTTATACTCTATTGTGTAGTATAGTAGCTAGGGGCTTGAACTCTGGAGCCAGACTACCTGTCTCTAAATGCCACCACTTAGTTTATTTCTCTGTGCCTTAGCTTCTTGATCTGAAAAATGGAGATGATAATAATGATACCTTGTAAGGCTGTTGTGAGGACTAATGCGATAACAAATAGAAAGTGCTTGAATAGTGCCTGACACATAGTACTACATAAATGTTAGCTGCTATAATTATTGTTGTTATTCTTTAAATGAAATAAAATTTCCATAAAACAGTGTATGCCCTTACTGATGGACTCTGATAAATTAAAAAAAAAATCTGATCTATTAACTCAGGGATTGTCGTCTGTACTTTGAAGACCTCTGCTCTAGGTAGTGAAGAGTCATCACCGTGGTGAGCCTGCATAAAGTGGTGGTAAACAAGATCTGATCGGGAAGTGCAGGCTGAATTAGAGGGAGGAGAATTGGCAGTGGGCTCTTGAGGTAGGATGTGTCCACGTTAAACCATCTAGTATAATAGATTTGTTGCATGCAGAGGCAATCTTGGTGGGGTTAGGCAGTAGATGTGTAGGGCTTGGGCAGCCTTGTCAAAGAATTTGAGTTCCGGTGAGGGGAATGCAGCAGTACCACAGCAAAGAGGGCTGCCATAGAAAAAGCATTGCTACATATTTTCTGAGTGAATAAATGTTGTCTGAATGAAATAGGGTGATCATTGAGGACTGCAGGAGGCTGGAAGCTGTTCTCAGAGGAGGCAGTATGTGGATTGGGCTTGAAGGTATGGTAGGATTTGATATTGGGGACTGCATGGAGGTGAGAATGGGTGTAGAATATGATCAAGTTGGTCACCAAACTTCAACCCACTTTCTCTATTTCAGAGCAGCTCTCCTTAAATAGCCATTAGTATCTAGACTGCGTGTGGCAGTCCTGTCATGTGGGCTGCAAAAGTAGCCCACATTTCCTGAGAAGTGTGGTCTGTGGTGCTCAGGTGGCACATTGCCAGCTTCTTTGCGGATTTTCAAGTCCCACAGGGGCCAGGCTGGGCTGGCATTCTGTGGGGTCGGGATGGGGCATGGGAAGGGTGCAGCTGCTCTCTTCCATTTGGATAGTGTTTCAGGCAAGGGTCTGAGCACCTGCTCCCCTACCCTTCTTTCCAGTGCTGCTTGTGCTGTGTGCCTAGGCTGGGCCTAGCTGGAACATGGGTTTGGTGACAGGTGGGTAGGGTGGCAGGGACTACCGAATTTGCAGCTTCCACTAAATGGACTGTAGTTTGATATGAGCTGTTTGCTTTGCTCTGTGTTTGTGCATTAAAAGGACTTTTGTCTTCATCTTTGGCTCGCTCAAGGTTAAAGCACTAATGGTTGCATTTGAACTGAACTGTTTCTCATTTTGTCTGGCTTTAAGTCTTAAGACAATTAATGGTGGTATCCACCAGCAGAGCTCTTTGGGAGATAAGGTGGCTCTGGTTGCTGTGGGAGGCTGTGTGCAAGACAGGAAGAAGTGTGTGAGGGCAAGATAGAGAAGTCTCTTGTAGAGTCTCAGAGCTTATGCTCAGAGCTTTGGGTCTGTTTGAGTGCAGGTAGAGTTTGGTCTGTTACAGAGTCTGATGAACTTTACCTGGAGCAGATGCCCCAGAGGGGTAATATAATTTTTGAAACAACCAGGGCCATGACATATTTCTTTTATCCCAAGGCCAACTCCTCTGCTAGGAACCTAGGACTACTCTTTTTTTTTTTTATGGCCGTGCCAAGGAGCTTGCGGGATCTTAGTTCCCAGACAGGGGATCAAACCCGGGCCCTCAGAAGTGGAAGCACAGAGTCCTAACCACTGCCAGGAAATTCCCAACCTAGGGCTGTTTAGTCTGCCCTTAGAGACCTCTCCTGCCCTGTCTGTGCAGGCTCAGCATTCTAGCATCTAGATGTTCCATATTCTCTAAGGCCAAGCCAATGGCCAAGCCAATCTTCTCTGGGAAGTCTTTCCCTGACCCTTAAAGGAGAATTAGTCATCTTGCTTCCACAGAACGTGGTATATCCCTTGATTATAGCTCTTTCCTTGTATCCTGATTGCCTGCCTTCTCCACTAGAAGGTAAGGTTTTGTTTTTGTTTTTCTGGTAAAGCTATTGATTTTTTTTTTAATAAAAAGAGATTATTGGGACTTCCCTGGTGGCGTAGTGGTTAAGGATCTGCCTGCCAATGCAGGGGACACGGGTTCGAGCTCTGGTCCAGGAAGATCCCACATGCCATGGAGCAACTAAGCCCGTGCGCCACAACTACTGAGCCTCTGCTCTAGAGCCCACGAGCCACAACTACTGAGTCTGTGTGCCATAACTACTGAAGCCCTCATGCCTAGAGCCTGTGCTCCGCAACAAGAGAAGCCTCCTCAATGAGAAGCCTGCTCACTGCAACAAAGAGTAGCCCTCGCTCGCTGCAACTAGAGAAAGCCCGCGTGCAGCAATGAAGACCCAACACAGCCAATTAATTAATTAATTAATTAATTAAAGGGAAAAAAAAAGATTATTTACTGCTGAACATAGCTCTTTCCAAAAGAGCCTCAGGCCAACTCAAGTTTCTAAAAAGAAAATCTTCCGGAATAGATGAAAAAATATATCAAAGAACAAACATTGCCTTTCCTTCATTCTTCCTCTCCGTGTAACTCCCATAGTCATATTACTAAGTCTTGAAAAACACAAATTATCACTTGTATATATAAAACTCACATAAATGATAGAAGCAAATGAATTAGTAAAAAATGGCTTCATCTACAACAATGGAGCATAAACTAAAAGTTAAGCTTTTTGAAGGCAGAGGTTGTGTGTGTGTGAGTGCGTGTGGCTCTAACACCTAAGTTGTATGCAAGGTAAACATCAATCATAAAGAAAGAAAGAAAGAATGAATGATTTAATGATGGAGTTTTAGTACTTTTCCTTATTAAAAATTCAAGACCCCAACTGAGTTGATTTTGTGGGTGGACCTCAGGCTGGGGCTAAATATGATGTCTCTGTGCAGACTAAAGAATCGTTTAAGATGTTCTCCCCTCATAGGGTGTTTCTCCCTGACCTTTCCTTTTTCAGCATTCCTCTCTTTTCTTTAATTGCTATTTAAAGATCTGTATGCTGAGGAAGAGCTGGTGGAGGGGAATGTTTCCCTGAGGACATGGCAGCCAAGGCTTTGTGGTTGATTAACTCACTGATTGAATCGCTGACTTTCAGGCATCGAGGGAGGGAGCATGGGTATATGTAAGCAGAGTTTAAGAACTCTGTGTGCATGTATGGTGCGGGGTGGAGGGGGTGGAGTGGTGGGAGTGATGGTAAAATGAAAAGAGAATGGTCAGAGAAATCTAGAGTTTTAAACTCTTCCTAAATACAATGTTTTGAATTTTCCTTTTTGTGATATAGAGTCAGAGTAGATTAGTAGAAAGAGCAGAAGTCAAGAGACTTGACTTTCTTCTGCCGCCACCTCATATCTAGGACAAATCACTGCTGCTCTATTGGTCTCATTTTTCTCATTTGTCAAGTGGGAATTGGGAGTCTCTGCCCTGCCTGATTCCCTTGACTGTAGTGAGGATTGGTGAGATGTTGGATGAGAAAGCTCTGCAGAACAGAGGTAATGGTGCCCTGATCAGAGCAGGAGAAGAGGAAAATGACTCTGGTCACCCTTTCATCTTTTCTCACCAGAGACTTCCTGTCTCTGGAGCAATCAACTATTGTAGCCCAGTCCTCGATGCTCAGGTTCCTCTGACCTTTCTGTGCTTTCTAGCCTCTAGATAGTCATTCTTCATTACAGTTGTCCCAGCAAGGCCCTCCATTGCCTCCGGCCTCCCTCTATCAGAGCCCTCACCAGAGTGTCTTGCCATTGCCTGTTTGGAAGTGGCTATTAAGAGTATAGGCTCTGGGGCTTCCCTGGTGGTCCAGTGGTAAAGAATCCGCCTTCCAATGCAGGGGACATGGGTTCGATCCCTGGTTGGGGAACTAAGATCCTACGTGCCGAGGGGCAACTAAGCCCGCGTGCCACAATTACTGAGCTTGCAGGTCTCAACTAGAGAGCCCGCGTGCTGCAAAACTATAGAGCCCACGTGCCACAACTAAAGAGAAAACCCGCACGCCACAACCATAACGAAGAGCCCGCATGTCGCAACGAAAGATCCCTCATGCCTCAACGAATATCCCGTGTGCTGCAACTAAGACCCAACACAGCCAAATAAATAAATAAATAGATAGATAAATAAATAAATAAAATAAATATTTTTTTAAAAAGAGTATAAGCTCTAAAGAGGGAACCCTCCTACACTGTTGGTGGAAATGTAAATTGGTGCAGCCACTATGAAAAACAGTATGGAGGTTTCTTAAAAAACTAAAAACAGAGTTGCCGTATGGTCCAGCAATCTCACTCCTGGGAATATATCCAGATAAAACTATAATTCAAAAAATAATGCACCCCTATGTTCATAGTTGCAGTATGCACAATAGCCAAGACATTGAAACAACCTAAATGTCCATCAAAAGATGGATGGATAAAGAAGATGTAGTACATATATACAATGGAATATTACTCAGCCATAAAAAAGAATGAAATAACGCCATTTACAACAACATGGATGGACCTAGAGATTATCATACTGAGGTAAGTCAGAAAGAGAAAGACAAATACCATATGATATCACTTATATGTGGAATCTAAAATATGACACAAGTGAACTTATATACAAAACAGACACACAGACATAGAGAATAGACTTGTGGTTGCCAAGGGGTGGTGGGTGTGGGAGAGGGATGGCTTGGAAGTTTGGGATTAGCAGATGCAAACTATTATATGGATAAACGACAAGGTCCTACTGTATAGCCCAGGGAACTATATTCAATATGCTGTGATAAACCATAATTGAAAAGAATGTGAAAAAGAATGTATATATAACTGAATCAATTAGCTGTAAAGTAAAATTAATGCAACATTGTAAATAAACTATACCTGTGTAAATTAAAAAAAAAAAAAAAGAAAAGAGTATAGGCTCTAGAGTCAAGCTGCCTGGGTTTGAATCCTTACTTTTACAACTTACTGGCTGTGTGCTCTTGAGCAAGTTACTTAATCTCTCTGTGCCTTAGTTTCCTACCTGTACATGAGGAGAATAATAGTAACTACCTTGGGATTCCCTGGTGGTCCAGTGGTTAGGACTCAGTGCTTTCACTACTGTGGCCCGGGTGTAATCCCTGGTTGGGGAGCTAAAATCCTGCAAGCTGCGTGGTGTAGCCAAAAAAAAGAAAAGAAAAGTAACTACCTCACTAAATTACTGTGAGAATTAAATGCAGCAGTATATGTGGAGAGCTTAGAATAGCACCTGGCATATGGTAAGCATTCAAAAATGTTCTATATTGTTATAATAATTATTACTTAACTCTCTAATCCCTGATTGGAACTCCTGTAGGCTGGGCACTATATCTATTTCCTCACTGTATCCCTAGCCCTGTTCCACAGGATTGAAACAGCAGGCATTTGCTAAGAATTTCTGGAATGAGAGTTTATGTTTGAATACTGTATTTGCCATATACAATACTAACTTTACGATTGTGAACAAGAGACTTGTCTTCTCTAAACCCTAGTTTCCACATCTGTTAAATGACAATCATGGGACTTCCCTGGTGGCGCAGTGGTTAAGAATCCGCCTGCCAATGCAGGGGACACAGGTTCGATCCCTGGTCCGGGAAGATCCCACATGCTGCAGAGCAACTAAGCCTGTGCGCCACAACTACTGAGCCCATGTGCCACAACTACTGAAGCCTGCGCACCACAACTACTGAAGCCTGAGCGCCTAGAGCCCATGCTCCGCAGCAAAAGAAGCCACTGCAATGAGAAGCCCGCGTACCGCAATGAAGAGTAGCCCCCGCTCACCACAACTAGAGAAAGCCCATGGGCTGCAACGAAGACCCAACTCAGCCAATAAATAAATAAATAAATAAATAAATAAATAAAAATGGCAATCATGATCCTTGTCATGCAGGGCTGATGTGAGGATTGAATATATATGAACTGCCAGGAATTGTGTAAATGTAGTTCCCCACCACACCTGCCAGCTGTGTGGCATGTGGGGCCCGGGAATCTGCTGATTTTATAGTACCCCATAGTGGCCTGCTGAACCCAGGGTTGCTCCTGCGGTGATGTTTTCTGGATATTTTGGCCTAGGACGGAAGAAGGAAGCAGTACCTTGGGATTTCCCTTAGGGTTTCCGGCCTTTTCTGTCTGCCTTCCCTACTTGTTCTTATTTGGATTTTAAGTTCCTAGAATAGCCAAAATATTTTTCTGCCTCTTAGTTTCCCAAAGTGTCTTAAGCAACCAGACCACTTTGGTTTTGGCTCCTTTAAGCTTGCTCTGTATGGTCCTTGTCATTCTTCATTAGCTGTTAGTATATTCTGCTTATTTTCAATTTCCTGACATGTATTTTTTCCGAGACCAAAACAGCACTCAGATCATCTGAGGCAAACCCCTTTATCTTATTCACTCTAACTAGTGGGAAGCATACTGGCCTGTGAGGTAGAAGACCTGGGTTCCAGTGCTGCCTCTGACCCAGTCTAGCTGTGTGACACTGGGCAAGCCTCTTTCCCTTTCTGGGTCTCAGACAGCTCATCATTAAAGTGAAAGATTTGAACCACGTAAGTGGTTTCTAAGGGTCCTTAAATTCTATGGTGTGAGTTTGGACACGTCATTTTTCTCTTTTTGGAGGTCTTAGCTTCCTCATCTGTAAAACTAAGTGGGTTGGCCTGAATAATTTATAGTCAATTCTAAGCCTCAGTCGTTTCCTTTTTCTCTGCCTTGTATTACTTTCTGGAGCGTTTCTGTGACAGTTAACAGCTGTGGACAGGAAACCCGTGAACACTTCTAACTTGGCAAAGGTTGCTACGCCCTCTGAACCTCACCCCAGCCCATTTCCTGTGTTTACAGTGTTTGGCTTTTTTGCTTAGTGACAGGCCTGACAGTTCATACTCCAGTTCTGTCTCCATGGCCTGGTGCAGGGTAGACCAAAATGAGCGCTAATTTGGGAGCTGGGAGACAGGGTTTCAGTCTCCATTCAGCTGTGTGACCTTAGGCAAATGACCTTGCCTTTTAGGGTTCAACATCCTCATCTGTAAAACCAGAGAATTTAACTAGTGAGTCTTTCTGGCTCTGATATTATAGGATATGAATATTTGCCTCCCTTTTTATTACCCCTGAAGGGCCCTTGGTTTAGCCTGTTTCTTCCACATACTCCAACCTGGAAGGGACACAGGGGAGCTCCCTTCGCATTTCCTATGTGGGACAAAATAAGAGGAAGAAAGAAAGTCAAACAACTGTCTCGGGCCCAAACTGGCAGCAAAGAGGAGTTGAGATGGGAGGCTGGTGTGACCGAATTGCCTAACAAATCAGCTATATGGTTGGTAACCAGGCAGATACCAATAGGCACTTATTATTATGAAGACTCTGGAGATAGATAGTATCCCAGTTCCAGCCCTACTTTCACCATTTATGTGACTTGAGTAAGTCATGTAGTATATCTGGGCCTCAGTTTCCTCATCTTATACTGGGGATAATAAAGGTACCACCTTCACAGAGTTGTAAAGAGACACCATATGTAGAAGTTGCTGCATAGTTCTTGTCATGTTCATCCTCCCTTTCTCCCTTAGGCAGTTAGAATGTCCTTAATTCTGTTCTTGTGGAGATAGCAGCAAGACAGTCAAGTCCCACTCCAGAGGAGCTAACAGGCCACGTGGGGGACATAATTCAATTATGATTAGAAGAAACCTTATGAGGTGGTGCCTGGACCAGACTGGGTTCAGTGCTCTGACCTCAGAAGGGGAGACTCATAGGGGCTGTAGTGGTTCAAGAAGGTTTCCTGGTGGAGATGGACTTTCCCTGGGCCTTGAAGGGCCAGCAAGTCTCCATTAAACATGAGGAGCTGAGGGGAGAGTAATTCTAGGTACCCGTCTACACCCTTTGTCAAGCTGGCACTTTGTATAGGTCGGTTTCACATACATCTCATTCTCCCATCAGCTAGGTAGTTATTATTCAAGGGATATATTTTCAAACTTTTAAGAGAAAAAAATTTTTTTTGAGTCAAGGGGAAGACATAACATTTACCCAGACCAAACTAGTTTTACTTCAATCAATGGGCTAGGTAGTTTTCTTGCATAATCTTAAATACTTAGAAAATTGTGTTATTATGCCACATTTTACAGATGAGGAAACAGTGCCTCCAAAAGGTTAAGCAACTTTTTCAGCTCAATGTTAACAAGTTACAATGACAAATCAAAGGAGTTCTTCATAATAATTGAGTACAGTCAAAGCCAGGTTAGGAGATATGTATAATTTAGCAGTTCTCAGTTGTGTTTATTCACCCAAGTTCTCAGTAATGTGTAATAGTGCTTATCTTTCTGAGATGGCTATCTTATTCCTCGCTTGCACCCTATACTTACCTCTTGCTCTTAGTAGTAATTCCCAATTTTCTAGATCCCCCGTGCTACCATTGACTTAAATTCTACCTCCTTACCTCAAACTTAGATCCCTTAATTCTTTTCCCAAATATTGATCAGGCACCTACCATAGACCTAGAGATGGATGCAAATACTGATTCCTGCTTGTATCTTTTACTGTAGTGGTTAGACAGACAATTAGAACAAAAACAACTTGGTAGTAATCAAACGCTTACTGTGTGCCATGCTCTATTTAAAGTACTTTAGATGTATTAACTCATTTAATTTGCACAACTTTATGAGATAGGTACATATTATTTTCTATTTATTTTAAGATAACGAAATGAGGGGACTTCACTGGCAGTGCAGTGGTTAGGACTGTGCACTTCCAGGGGGCCCGGGTTTGATCACTGATTGGGGAACTAGGATCCCAGAAGCTGTGAGGCGTGGCCAAAAATAAATAAATAAATAAAATGAAATGGGGCATCGAGAGGTTGAGTAATTGGTCTAAGTGTGATAGAGGGAAGCACAGGGAATATGAGAGCACAGAAGAGGGGCTTCTAATCTAACCCTAGGAGTTTCGGTGCAGAGAAGACTTCTTGGAGGAATTAGAAAAATCCTGAGTAGAATCTTGAAACTTGAGTAGGAGTTAGTCAGGCATAGAATGGGGCAAGGATATTGCAGGCAGAGGGTACATCATGTACAAAGCCGCAAAGTGAATCTTGTGTATTTATGGAATTGCATGTGGTTTAGTGCGGTGAGAGCGTGGGGTATGTGTGAGTGAGCGGCATGGGGTAAGGCTAGAGAACTCGGAAGGGACCACCTCTTGAAAAGCCTTGTATGCTTTGTTCATTTATATTCATTATATGGGCCAGGGGTTTCCAGTCTTGGGGATCTGAAGCCCTGAAAAGGGTCCTTGAGGGGTGTCTCATGAATCCATATTATTTCCACTATCATTTTTCAGTTGGTGGATACTAAAAGTACAACCATTATTATATGGAGCTTTTTTGAATTACTCATTGAAAAAAAGTTAGGAATCACTGTTGTAGGAATTTGGGAGCCCTGCAAAGGATTTTGTTTTTAAATTAGAATTTTTATTGAGATAATTATAGCTTTATCTGAAGTTTTAAGAAATAATATAAGGGCTTCCCTGGTGGCGCAGTGGTTGAGAGTCCACCTGCCGATGCAGGGGACACGGGTTCGTGCCCCGGTCTGGGAAGATCCCACATGCCGCGGAGCGGCTGGGTCCGTGAGCCATGACCGCTGAGCCTGTGCGTCCGGAGCCTGTGCTCCGCAACAGGAGAGGCCACAACAGTGAGAGGCCCGTGTACCGCAGAAAAAAAAAAAAAAAAAAAGAAATAATATAGAGATCACTGGGAAACTTTGTGTAGTTTCCCCCACAGTAACATTTTGAAAAACTGTAGTATAATATCACAATCAGAATATTGACATTAACACAATCCACTGATCTTGTTCATATTTCCTCACTTTTACATGTTTTTGTGTGTGTGTGTGTGTGTGTGTGTACCTAGTTCTTTTCCAACACCGTAAGGATCATTCATGTTATCTTTCTATTTTTTTTTCTTTTTCAGCCGGCCGAGTGGCTTGTGGGGTTCTTAGTTCCCCAACCAGGGATCGACCCAGGCCCTTGGCAGTGAAAGCGCCAAGTCCTAACCACTGGACTGCCAGGGAATTCCCTCATGTTGTCCTGTAATCAAACCCTTCCCTCCCATGCCCTTCTGTGTCCCTAACCCCTCTATCCTCCATTTTTAAAATTCTGCCCTTTAAAAAATGTTATATAAATAGAATTGTGGAGTTTGTAACCTTTTTGAATTGGCTTTTTTGCACAGCATAATTCCCTGGGACTTCACCCAGGGAAGGTATGTGAATCATTACTTCATTCCTGTTTATTGCTGAGTAATATGTAAGTACTAGAGTGTAACCATTCACCTGTTGAAGGACATATAGCCTGCTTCCATTTTTTGGCCATTACACATAAAACTTCTATGAACATTTGTGTACAGGTTTTTATGGGAACCTGAAAAGGATTTTATTCAGGACCGTGGTCTAGTCAGATTTGAATTTTAGAAAAATTATACTGACTGCTTTGGTAGAGGATGAGTTTAAGAGAGACTAGAGCAGAGGCAGGGAGATCAGCGAGGAAGCTATTGTAGTAACCCAGGCAAGAGACTTTGAGACCTGAACTCCGTTCTCTGTGAGCTGGAATGTGCTTTGCCAGAGAGGCCTTTCCTCAGAAATCGCATCAGGCTTGTGCAGATGAGGGAGCAGGGTCAGGGAGCCTGGGCTGTAAGGAGGCTCAGGCATACTTCATTCCTAATAGTCAGTCCCTCTTCAGGGGAATTGCTCTGCCACCATAGCTGAGAGCTGCATCGGGTAAGGAAGGGCTGCGAACCTAGTTCTTAAAACGATCATCCTGACTGCCAGGTTTTTCAGTAGGTGTTCTTGGTTATCTTCTCTCAGGAAAATAAGAAGGGGGCCCAGTTAGCTTCCTTGTATTGTTTGAGTGGAGGCTTATATGGGGCAGAAAGATGGTGAGAAGTTCTCTCCTAGTCTTGGTCTCTTTTGGAGCCTAGGAATATGTTCTCTGGTAAGCCAGCCAGCAGTGGGCCTGGGAGGCTTGAGGAAGAACCTCTTGTTGCTATGGAAACGGTAACCCACATTGTTTTTACCCCATGCAGTGGTGTGCCTGGCTCCTCAGTGTTTATATCTTCAAGGCCTTTATCACTGTGCTCTTTGGGCTGCTGTGATAAGCACTGATTATTGGGAGCCAGCCCCACTTCTGAACCCAGAGGGTATAATCCTAGAGGGTCCACTAATAGGTTGGCCATCTCCCCAGGGCACTGCGCCAAGTCCCTATCTGGGCTGGTCCTTGGATGGCCACCCCAGCACTGTTAGAAAACTCTTCCTAGCAGAAAGCTGTTTTGAGTTGTTTGTAATTATTTTTTTGGCCATCTCAGACCCTGACAAGTACTGGCCAGGACACAGGAATGTTTGGGTCAGGCGCCAGATCAGAGAATTTGGGGTGGCTTTTGAACGAGAGTGTGTTGAATTTCTCTGAGACGGTCACACTTCTTGGCACAGACGCCTTTAGAATGTAAAGAATGTAAAGACCTGTGGTGTGTGGGACCCCAGAGCTGAGAAAGTGAATCTTCCAAACCTGTATGCACCTTTCAGTTGTCGCTAGAACCAGGTACTGTGCTGCCTAGCCCAGGGCCAGACACAAGGGATACTGGAAAAAATCAGACTCCTCCTGCTGTAGTTGGGAACATCAGACTCACAGGTAAAGCAAAGAATAGAGAACTGACAAATGAACGACTGACATTTTTATAGGGGTTTACTGATTTTAAAGAACTTTACTGATTTTTCAGATAAGAAAATTAATCCTTAGGAGTAGTCAGGGTGTAAGAAAGTCAGATTCAAAGACCTACATCTACCACTTATGTAATTCAGTATATATTTTAATAATTAGGGGGTAGGAATGGAGGGGACCCTGGAGGCCAGAAAAGTGTGTCTTACTTCTCTTTGTACTGCCACTGCCTTTAGCTAGCTATTTCATCAAATAGCTGTTTGAAAGTCATAAATGAGTGTTAAAATGCCAGCATGTGAGCACTGAATTTGGGGTCAGACGCTTCTAATTCAGTCAGAAAGGTTATAGGTTTAAAAGTGCAGGCAAATAGGCTGTTAAGCAGATGGGCAAGGGTCCAAAGCCCTGCAGGAGACCCAGGAGTAGGCACCAGGAGTCAGAACAGCCAGAAGGACCAGAAGCCCAAGTTATTGAGGGCATGGCCTGCTTGGTGGGGACTAACTTTAAGGATTAGCCATCTTCTTCTGGAAGGATGCTTCTTGTGAGATCAAAATTTGAAGAAAAGGATACTGAGAGGAGGAAGATGGTAGAAATGGGACACAAAGGGGTGACTGAGTGCCCCTCTAGTGTCTTTTTAACTTTGTTTCTAAGTCCTAGTGAAGAAGGGGCCTTTGGCTAGTGCTAGACACTGAAGAAGTTAAGGCAAAACTGGGAAGTTATGTTTTACCCTGCTTGGGGAATGGCACAAGCTCAGTTAGGGCTTCTGAGTTTGCCCTTAATAGACAAACAGAACCTAATGGAACCCATTCCCCGCTACCCCTGTTTGTTGGCCTTGGAGAGTAAGAATTAGTCATTCTAAGAAGCCCTGTTGCACAGGCTCATCTGGATCTCCCAACCATAGTCTTGCCACAAGACATGGTATAAGAAGATGGTGAGGCTTCTCACCATTCAGAATGGCCATCATTAAAAAGACTACAAATAACAAATGCTGAAGAGGGTGTGGAGAAAAGGGAACCCTCCTGCACTGTTGTTGGGAATGTAAGTTGGTGCAGCCACTATGGAGAACAGTTTGGAGGGTCCTCAAAAAATGAAAAATAGAGCTACCATGTGATCCAGCAACCACACTCCTGGGCATATATCTTGAAAAAAACTATAATTCGAAAAGATACATGCACCCCTATGTTCATAGCAGCACTATTCACAATAGCCAAGACATGGAAATAACCTAGATGTCCATTGACAGAGGAAAGGATAAAGAAGATGTGGTGTACATGTACTATGGAATACTGCTCAGCCATAAAAAATGAAATAATGCCATTTGCAGCAACATGGATGGACCTAGAGGTTATCATACTAAGTGAAGTAAGTCAGAAAGAGAAAGACACATACCATATGATACCACTTATATGTGGAGTCTAAAATATGACACAAATGAACTTATCTATAAAACAGAAACAGACTCACAGATATAGAGAACAGACTTGTATGTGCCAAGCGGGAGGGGGGTGGGGGATGGATGGATTGGGAGTGTGGGGTTGGCAGATACAAACTATTATATCTAGAATGGATAAACAACAAGGTCCTACAGTAGAGCACAGGGAGCTATATTCAATATCCTATGATAAACCGTAATGGAAAAGAATATTAAAAAATATTACATATATGTAAAACTGAATTACTTTGCTGCACAGTAGAAATCAACACAACATTGTAAATCAACCATACTTCAATAAAATAAATTAAAAAAAAGTTAGTGAGGCTTCTAATCTGGTTCTAACACTATTTTGCCAGCCCACCTACGGCAAAACAACCCCATTTCATGGCCTCAGTTTCCTTCTCTACTTGTAAAGTGAGCAGTGGCCCTTAATGCCCTCCAAAGCTCCTCCAACTCTGCCATTTAGAGTTTGAGTATGATGAGAGATCCCACTATCTGTTACTCCCATTCTATGCCAGGAGCTTTTGCAAGATTGGCAAAAAGAACCCTTTGACTTTGGCCTATTTGTTTATTTATTTATTTATTTAGGCTGCACCAGATCTTAGTTGCAGCATGTGGGATCTTTAGTTGTGGCCTGCAGACTTCTTAGTTACAGCATACGAACTCTTAGTTGTGGCATGCACGCGGGATCTAGTTCCCCGACCAGGGATCGAACCCAGGCCCCCCGCATTGGGAGCGTGGAGTCTTACCACTGGACCACCAGGGAAGTTCTGACTTTGGCTCTTTTAATAAATCAAACCATGTGAGGTGCTGTGCTCCTTGCTTTTGGGTTGCTGTGCTTAGGTAGCCTTCCCTTCTGCCCCCACTGCCTTCTACCTGTTGTCCAGACTGTGCTGTCTCCTGTTGCTCTGGTCTCTTGACCCTTTACCTATTCTACTTTGTGTTTTTGTAACTCATATACTATGCTCATTCTAGTACTTTCTGTGAGCAAGGACTGTATTTGTTCATCTCTGAATTTGCTCCTCCATGCAACAGGTTCTTTTGGGCATTCATTTGTTTATTCAACAAATGTTTATTGAAGCCCAGCTGTTGTGCTAGGGACTTTGCTAGGTGCTAGAGTTTGGCTAGAAGCTAGGATTCAGCCACGAAGAAGATAGCCATGATTCCTGCTGCTATGGAGCTTACAGTTTAGTGGAGAAGAGAGATATTAAGCAAAGTATCACACAAATAATTACAATTGTGAAAAGTGTTGTAAATGAAAAATATAGGGTACTTTGGAGAAAATATAATTTGGGCCTAAACTAGTTTGGGAAAGAAGATGAATCAAAGAAGATTCTTTGGAGAAAAAGTATTTAAGCTGAGACTAGCAGTATGAGTCAGAGTTTGCAGGTTAAGAAAGAGAAGAGCCTTTCATATAAAAGGAATTCAAGGTGGTTCTCAACCTGGGCTTCACATTAGCATCATCACCAGGTATAAGAGAGTATACGAAGCAACAGGACTGGTGCTTCATACTGGTGCTTACTGGTGGGAGTATAAAGTGATACAACTGCTTTGGAAAACAGTTTGGCAGTTACTTAAAAAGTTAAGCATAACCCTGTCATCTAACCCAGCAGTTCCACCCCTAGTGGAACTCAAGGAATAAAACACTCATTTTCACTCAAGAAAAATGAAAACATGTGTACACACATAGACTTATACACTAACGTTCATAACCTTTATTTGTAACAGCTAGAAATTGGTTAATGAATAAACAAATTGTATATCCATTCAATGGAATACTACTCAGCAATAAATTGGAGCAAACTACTGATTCACGTGACAGCATGGTTGAATCTCAAATCATGCTGAACAAAAGCAGCCAGACACAAAAGAGTACAGAGCTGTGATTATATTTATTTGAAGTTCTAGAAGAGGCAAAACTAATTTCTAATGATAGAAATCAGATCAGTGGTTGTGTGGGGACGGGGATGAAGGTTGGCACTGAAGAGCCAAGTGGGAGCATTTTGAGACCATGGAGGTGTTCTAGATCTTAATCAGGGTGGTGGTCATATGAATGCATATGTTTGTCAAACACATAGAACTGTATACTTAGAATGGGGGCATTTTATTGTGTGCAACTGTACCCTAAAAATATCCATGCTCCATTTTTTTTTTTTTTTTGCGGTATGCGGGCCTCTCATTGTTGTGGCCTCTCCCGTTGCAGAGCACAGGCTCCAGACGCGCAGGCCCAGCGGCCATGGCTCATGGGCCCAGCCGCTCCGCCGCATGTGGGATCCTCCAGGACCGGGGCACAAACCCGTGTCCCCTGCATCGGCAGGCAGACTCTCAACCACTGTGCCACCAGGGAAGCCCCATGCTCCATTTTAATAAATGTCGAAAAAAAAGGCAAAACTTATCTATGGTGGTGAAAGTCAGAATAGTGGTTACCGCTGTGGGGTTGTGGTAGTAGTGATTGGAGAGGGACAAGGGGAGGGAGTCTTCCTGGAGTGTTAGGAATGTTCTGTATCTGGATTTTGGTGAAAGTTACATGGATATATGTATATATATACACATCATATATATATATTTTTAAATTGATCCTTATGTTTATTTATGTACTTTACTATATGTGTGTTATTTCTCAATTAAAGAAAAAACAAAAAAAACAACCCAAACCCCAAACCCATACCTAGATCTCACCCACGGAGATACTGGGGGCTGCGTGTCAGCAGTTTAAGAGCTCCTTAAGTGATTCTAATATGCTGCCAGAGCTGAGAACCACTGTGCTGTGTGGAAAGGACGGAAGAAACTTGGCACATCAGAGAAGGGTCACACGAAGCAGGAGGAGTTGCTGGACATGAGACCAGAAAGGTGGCAGGTGGCAGATCGTTCTGGGCCTCGCAGGCCACAGTAGGGACTTTGAACTTTTTTTTTTTAAATAAATTTATTTATTTTATTTATTTATTTTTGGCTGCGTTGGGTCTTCGTTGCTGCACGCAGACTTTCTCTAATTGCGGCGAGCGGGGGCTATTCTTCGTTGTGGAGATACTGCAGTAAACAAAAAAAGTCCTTGCTTGTGAACCTTACATCTATTGGAGGGAGACAGACAATAAACAAATAAATGAACAAATATATCATGTGTGAGGTGGTAGTAGGTGCTATGAAAAAATGAAAAAGACATAGCTCTGCCCTCAGATACCCTCAGATAACTGCAGCTGTAAGCTGACCGTGTTAAGCCTACATGAGGTACAAAGTCAGAAATGCTGAAACTCAGAGGTATATCTCATTATGTTGCTCATTGGAGCTTTATATATAGTTGATGCTATGGATTATCGTTTTTCCACTGATGACTTTCTTTAATTATGTTTAATATAAATTAAACAACTGTTAAAGAAGACATGGTACATATATACAATGGAATATTACTCAGCCGTAACAAGGGACGAAGTTGGGTCATTTGTAGAGA
The DNA here is from genome assembly GCF_005190385.1 of Monodon monoceros. Classification (NCBI taxonomy): domain Eukaryota; kingdom Metazoa; phylum Chordata; class Mammalia; order Artiodactyla; family Monodontidae; genus Monodon; species Monodon monoceros. The sequence continues at coordinate 58,490,875 of NW_021703784.1, forward strand.
CGTGGATGGACCTAGAGACTGTCATACAGAGAGAAGTAAGTCAGAAAGAGAAAAACAAATATCGTATATTAACGCATATATGTGGAATCTAGAAAAATGGTACAGATGATCTTATTTGCAAAATAGAAATAGAGACACATGTAGAGAACAAACGTATGTAAACCAAGGGGAGAAAGGAGCGGGGCGGGGGGTGAGATGAATTGGGAGATTGGGATTGACACATATACACTATTGACACTATGTATAAAATAGGTAACTAATGAGAACCTACTGCATATCTCAGGGAACTCTACTCAGTGCTCTGTGGTGACCTAAATGGGAAGGAAATCCAAAAAAGAGGGGATATATGTATACGTATAGCTGATTCACTTTGCTGTACAGTGGAAACTAACACAACATTGTAAAGCAACTATATTTCAATAAAAATTAATTTAAAAAAAGAGAAAATGAAAAAAGTAAAATAAACAACTGTTACTGGAGTATTCAAATCTCAGGTTAGAGTGAGAATATAATTATCTCACATTATAATCAACGTATGTAATATTTTTAAAAGCAGGCTAATAAGAATTGAACAAAATCTCTACCAATCACACACATATTACAGGCTATGTTTTTTTTTAAGACTTTATTTTTTAAAGCAGTTTTATGATTACAGCAGAATTGAGAGGCAGGTACAGAGATTTCCCATATAGCTCCTGCCTCCACACGTGCATAGCCAGCCCCGTTATCAACATTTCTCACCAGAATGGTGCTTCTTTTTTTTAACCAAGGATGAACTTACATCGACACGTCGTAATCACCCAAAGCCCGTGGTTTACGTTAGGGTTCACTCTTGGTGCTGTATGGGTTATTTTTTATGTATTCTCCCTCTGAGGAGAAGTGAGCATGGTCAGAAGTCTTTTGGGTCAGTGCTGCTTGGGTAGCTGAAACCAGTGCCAGCTTTGTCTAGAAGGGAAGCGCTTCTCAGTTCCTGCCCCCTGCTGAGAAGAGCTGGACCTCTTCTTGGATATGAGGACGTGATGTTCTAACAGGGGAAGGAACATCCCTCAGGTAGGCTGGATTTTACACAGCCCAGGAATCCTCTTTCCTCAAAGAGGACTCCTCTTTCCTCTGTGGCTAGGCCTGCTACATGCGGTATTCCAGGGGGGACCTTTTCTTGCCAGTTCCATGTCCCAAGCCAGTTCCCCTTCTCAGCCTTCACATTTTTGTCTAGAGGGTCCCCTGCCCTCCTCCCCAGCCCCATCCTCATTCTAGGTTCCAGGCTGTTTTATCTCTGGAACCTCATGGTCCTTGGTCAAATCTGAAAGTCTTCCTAGGGCTCATGCTCTCAGTCTTACAGTCTTTTGAGCCCTTTCTAAGGGTAAGGGTGGATTCTGATCCCATCAGAGTCACTGCAAAGCCTGCCAGTCCTGGCTGGGGGGTGGAGGGTGAAGAGGGAGAAATTATTTTCAGAGATGAGGCCCCTGTTGGTAAAATTTAGCCATTTCCATCCAGATTCCCCTCAGGTTCCAGCCAAGCGCTGAGGACCAGTCTGACCAGTGCCCTTCTCTCCTCCTTCTCTCTACCTTCTTCCTTGACTGCTGTTTCTCTCATTTCTTTCCCTCTAGGCTTGTGTCTCACATCAGATAATCCATTGTCCAGCTCAACTGTAGTGGCTCTGCACGGTAGTGCTGGGAGAGGAGAGGCATTAAGTGGATGGTGGATATTGGTGGTGGGAACTGGTGGGTTGCCCTCAAGAATTCTGTTGCCTTTTGGGGAGGTGGTTTGTTATGAATCCATTCATTCACGCATTCATTCGTTCAGCCAGCACTTACTGATGTCATACTTGACAAGGTGGATATTAGTGATGGTGCCATACTGGGCCCTGGAGGATAGAGTGAGTCAAATTTAGTCCTTGCCCTTTTCTGGATGTGGCATGCAAACAACTCAGAGCATGAGAATTAATATAACAGAGTTATGTACAGAGTGCTTTGGAGCATAAAACAGTAAATGATTAGCTCTGCCTTGAGAAAGGAGAGGAGATTTGGACATGAGGGAAAAGCCTTTGTGGTTTTGTCCACCAGTGGTTAACAAAGTGTGGTCTGCAGACCACTGGAGGTCACCAAGATCTCTGTGGGGATCCAGAAGGTCAAAGCCATTTAATAATAATACTAAGGTGCTATTTGCTTTTTCCATCGTGTGTACTTTTGCACTGTTGGTGCAGAAGAAATTAGTAGGTAAAACTGCTGGCACCTTAACAGGAGTCAAAAGAGTGGCACAAAATTGTGCCAATAATCACTGCCTTCCTCACCTCCATGCCCTCTCAGTTTTTTTTAAGCTTTTAATAGAGAAGTAAAAATTTATTAATTTTATTAAATTGTATCCCATGAATACATGTCTCTTTAGTATTCTGTGTGATAAAACAGGAAGTATGCATAAAGCACTTTTGCTGCATGTAGGAGCCTGATGTTTATCTCAAGGAAATGCATTTGTGTGATTGAGTTGCAAGCTGAACTACCTCCTTTTCTCGGGGAACACTAGTTTTACTTGAAAGAATAACTGACAAATTGCAATTACTCAGACTTATGCTTTTGGCAGACATCTTCTTGAAAATGAATGAAGTGAGTCTGCTACTTTAAGGAAAACAACTGATAGTATTTGTTGCCAGTGATAAAATTCCAGCTTTTAATTGAAAATAAGAGTTTGGGAAAACTTGTATCTGCCACTGTGAACTTGACAGCTTCTCCAGATCTACAGCTTTTCTGATGAAATCAGTGGTGATATTAATAATTGTGATTATTTTGATACTGTATAAATGAACTGTGTCAAATTTGGAAGTTCTGCCTAACTCATCGAATCACTAGTTTCCAAATGATTAGTGTATCATGTTTCAAAATCACCCATGGGTAGGGACTTACCTGGTGGTCCAGTGGTTAAGACTCCATGCTTCCACTGCAGGGGGCGTGGGTTCAATCCCTTGTCAGGGAACTAAGATCTGATCCCGCATACTGTGCGGCCAAAAAAAAAAAAAATCACCTATGGATAAAAGATCCATTCAAAGTGCAAGATAGACCAATGGATTTTATTGTAATAGAGTACAAAAAGTTCATCTGTATAGTTTCAGATTTCACCTTGTAACTAACCTTTAATAAACTTCCTACTTGTTGAGTTTTGGTGAAGTATCAGAGAAGAATGACCACAATTATCTGAAAGGTTATTAAAATACTCCTGCATTTTCCAACTGCATATCTATGTTTTGATCTTCAATCAAAACAACACCTTGAATGTGGAAACAGATATAATGAGGCTGTAACAGCTGTTTTCTATCAAGTCAGACATTAAAGAGATTTACAAAAATGTGTAACAATACCACTCTCCTCATGAATTTTTTTGCAGAAAACAATTGTTTTTCATTAAAACATGTTTATATTAATGTATATGAGATTTTATTGTTTTAAAATGAATTAATTACTAAATATTAGGATTTATGTTTTAATTTCTAATACAGTAAATATCAAACAGTTTGGGATTTTCAATTTTTTTTTTTTTTTGTGGTACGTGGGCCTCTCACTGTTGTGGCTTCTTCCTTTGCAGAGCACGGGCTCCAGACGCGCAGGCCCAGCGGCCATGGCTCACGGGCCCAGCCACTCCGTGGCATGTGGGAACTTCCTGGACTGGGGCATGAACCCGTGTCCCCTGTATCAGCAGGCGGACTCTCAACCACTGTGCCACCAGGGAAGCCCAAGGGATTTTCGATTTTTAAGTGTAAAAAGGAGTCCTGAGACCAAAAAATTTAAAACTTGGTCCTATACTATTCTCTCTACCTAAAATTCTTCTCTTTTCTGCCTACAGAAATCCCATATATAATTGTAGAGCTGATATTTAGTTATTCATTCAGAAAACATTTACTGAGCATCTACCAAGAACCTGGTCTTTTCTTGCTGCTGGGTACATAGTCCCTAGCCCTTATGGGGAAGAGAAATTAAATAGGCAACTACAACACAGTATGATAAATGTTACCAGTGATAGACATATAAATGCTGTGGGAAGACAGGCTATTGTCAGAGTTGCTTGCCAGCTCACCTAGAACATTCCTCTGAGCAATGTGATTGGACTGTACTGCCTGTGTTTGATTCTTTATGGTCTTAGAGGGAAAGTGGCTGAAGTTAGCAAAAGATGGGAACTGTTCACTTGCTGCTCTGGGAGGAAAAAAGGAGACTACAAATGTATTAAATGTCAGCTTCATGCAGGCCCTATGCTAGGTGTTTTAACAAATGTGGTCTTGCTTAACTCTCACAAAAACCCTATGCAGCAGAGTTAATTATCCTTATTTTGCAAATGAGATATTGGAGGCTCAGAGAAGTTAAACAACTTGTCCAATATCATATGGTTGTAACTGATGAAGCTGGGATTTTGACACATGTGTTCTGACTCCAAGTGCAGGGCTCTTTCATTGCAGTAATAATGTGTTTCTAAAATGGGTGGATCTTTTAAGGTAATTTCTGGATGGGTCTGGGAAACCTTGCCAGATTGGAATGTATTAAGAGAAGGTAGAAAAGGTCTCAGGAAGGAGAGAGAGAGACAGCCTAGAAAATGCTTCATTGAAGGAATTATTTGTGAATTTTGGCTGACATGATTTTTCTGGACAGGATTCTATGGCCATATGGGACATCAAGATTTTGTACTCCCTTATCCTCAATCCCTTTAATCCTTCTCTATGCCAGGTGATGCCAGCAGCAAAGGTCACCTGTCTGTCTGATCAGGTTACAAACTAGAGCCTGATGCTTGAAGCCCAAATTTCTTGGACCTGCTGTAGGCCAATTGTGCCCAGCCTGGAGACCCCAGTCCCTAGAGCTTGGTAAACTATTCCCATTATTTTTTAAAAGCCTAATAGAAGTACTTTACTTAGGTTCATTCTGTGGGTGGATACTTGCTAATGAAAAGATTAGGTTTCTTTGTTTTGGGTCAGAAATCTGTCGATCTGATGTGCTTCAGGTGTGCTACCTATGGAACTCTAGAAAAGGGGTCAGCAAAGTATGGTCCAAGGGCCAAATCCAACCCACCACCTGTTTTTGTAAATAAAATTTTGTTGGAACACAGCTAAGTTCTCTCACTCATGTTTTGTCTGTGGCTGTTTTTGTGCTCAATGACATAGTTAAGTAGCTGCCACAGAGACTATATGGCCCATAAATCCTGAATGTTTACTGTCTGGCTTTTTACAGAAGTTGCTGACCCCTAGCATAACCTCAATTCTTTCTATTATGGCACTTAGCGCATAGTGTTTTAATTGCTTATCTCCCCCACTTTTATAATTGAGCTCCTTGAGAGCAAAGATGAAGTCTGATTCATCTCTTTATACCCTGTGCTGATTATAGACCCTGATATATGAAGAGTACTCAATAAATGTTGTTTAAATGGGCATATCATATGCTGATCAAAAAGCTCTTATAGGCAATTATATGGGCCTTTGAGTAATATAAAAACAGGAATAAGGGAAGGAAAGTGTTATGTTGGTTATGCTAATCTCAGTGCTGTGTGCTTCATCTGTGGACTAGTTGTTACTTACTGCAATTTTTTGGGGATAGGTAATTTGTGGATAGGAGTCCATGAATGAAGCAATCATGCCAAGAGCTCTCGTTGGTGAGGAAACTGAGAAACATTTCCTTAATTTTTGGCTACTTTCTCCTCTTTTCCTCAATACCCACCACCCCTTTACCCCACCCTCCATTTTCCGCTCCACCTTGCCAGGACAAAGGTAGAGGAACATAAGGTTGCATGGAGGTACTTATTTCTTTTGTATGCATACTATTTATCTACTTTTTTCTTTTATAAAGCCATTTCTTCAGTGTGCTTCCTACCAGCATTACTGTCCGTGGCTTCCAGAAGATGAAACTAAAGCTGTCTGGTTACCTTGGCATAAAGGCAGTCAGGTGAAGTGCTGGCCTGTGAGTCAGCAGACCCGGGCTCTTGCTGTGCCTCTTCAGCGACCTTTGACTTTGGGCACATCCGTTAACATCTGTGAGCTTCAATATCCAACATATTTTTATTGAGTCACATCTGGGACTTAAAAATTTTAATATTTACACCCCTCCTCATTTTGAAAAGGATTTGAGCAACTAGCAAGCGATAGAGAGGTGACCTGTCCAATCCTGTCTCTGTTTCTCACCAGCAGACAAGTAAATGATTAGATGTATTAGTGTTTCCGGTCTCTGATCAGGGACTTCTAGAAGGCTTCACAGCCACAGCTTCTTCACCCTGTCCTTGCTTTCTCTTCTGTGACTGCTTCTTTTATCTGGGAGGTCACGGTTTTTCTTCTGTCTTCTTTGGGGGTGATCTGAAGAGTATTTTGCCTAGAAAGATCAGGGTCGAAAGGCAAGAGGAATTTTATACTGTAGGAATTGGAAGAAATACCAGAAACTTTAGTTAAAATATCTTTTTCAAATAGTGAACTTGAAGCCTGAAGAAGGGAAGTGACCTCCTTAGAGCCACATAGTAGAGCTATGACTAGATTCCAGGCTCTTTCTGCTATGTGCCTTGATCAGGCTAGGTGTTTTCCAGGTTCGTAAGAGAGGATTAGGTGTCATGAAAGAGACTGGGTGGGCTAGGCTCTTGTGCTGGTTTTATTGCTGTATGACTGTATGGTGGTGGGTGAAGGAAGTTTCACTCCAGACCTCCATGCTTGCTGAATGTAGCTGTCCTGGAGAAGGCATAAGATGTGAAGGGTTTCCTCAGTTAGCCTGTGGCTGGCATTATATGTACAGGCAGTGACAAAGTGAACAAAAAGGAAACTATGTAGTACTCTGGCCTTGGAACAAATGGCCTGTTTTCCTATTTCTAGAAAGATTGTATTAATTCACATTTATTTATTGACTAAAGATGATGTTTCATTTGAATATGTATTTCTTTGATTACTAGTAAGACCTTTCCCTGTGTTCATCAGCTATTTGTATTTTCTCTCACTTGTATATTTTTTCCTTGTGAGTTATTTATGCATGTTCTTTGTGTAGATCCCAGTGTATTCCTAGTCCTATGCTTGACTTCCCTGCCAAGGAACTATTAGGATAATAAAGCATTGACCCTAAATAGGGAAGACAGTTAATATGAAATACTTCTATCACTGTACAAATAGTCTGTTAAGTGGCTGTGTGAGGAGTCAGGTGCTAGAAGCCAGGGACTGTGAGACAGGTAGGTAATAGAGCTGGGTGGCAGCCCCCAGTAATGTTGTCTCTTGCTTTTCCTGTACAGAGTTTTGCCGGATTGACAAGCCCCTGTGCCACAGTGAGGATGAGAAGCTCAGCTTTGATGCAGTCCGCAGCATCCACAAGCTGATGGATGATGATGCCAATGGTGACGTGGATGTGGAAGAAAGTGATGAGGTGAGCTCCCTCACCCTGTGTGGCTCTCTTCTCCTCCTGTGTGAACAGTCCCTGAAGCTGTCTAGACAGGCTGTTCCCTGAGGAGAGGTGTTCTTGATATTGGCTTGTCCTCTAGGAATGCATCCTTGTCAGGGAAGGTGATTCTCAGCAGAGCAGCCTCTAGGAGCCGGCCTGCCAGAGTGCAGGCCTTAACATCTGTGTCTGTGCCTGGACTGGCTCCTGTTTGCCTACCGGCTAGAAGCACAACACTGACCGAGCTGTGCTGTTTGAGAGGAGAGGGAGCCCTGAGGCTCGTCTGTACAGTTTCCCTGAATCCTTGCTGTAATCCAGCTGTAGATGGAGGGCATCCATCTGTCCTTACTCTGTGCTCAGCCCTGTGCTGGCATGTGGAAGAGAAGGCAAGACAGTCAGATCTTGCCCTTTGGAAGCGTATACTCTATTTGTGAGGAAGAAACAAAGGTTCCTAGAAAGATCATTCTGAATTCCAGGCTGCAGTTGCTGGGATCCAGTTGAGTGGTCCAGATAGTAAGAGCGAGAGGAATCTCTAGGTGGAAATAGCTCTGTTATTGTTTCACCGTTTGGCGTGACTGCAGCTCCAATTCCACAGAGCCCAGAGCCCAAAGTCATCATGTGTCAAAAGATTGAAAAGCTTCAGTTGTTTTCAAGCTCCACTTGAGCCAGCAATGGGATGAAGCTGGCAAGTTATGCCAGCTTTTAGTAGCGATATGGTGTATATCATGAGGGAGGGGCCAATCTAGTCTCTCCTCCTCTGGTTAGCCCACCTTTAAGTTGTGAATTCAACTTTGGATTTCACGTTGCCAAAAACATTTGAAACAGTGAAAGAGAGGAGTGACATGAATGATGAAGGGTATGGAAACTCTGAAACGGACGGCATTCAATATAATTCAGTGTTTATAACTGTCTATTATATGTGTGCCAGGCACTGTTCTAGACGTGGAGATGTGGCAGCAAATACACATAATTACATAGAGATACATCTGTCCTCATATAATTTACAGTCTAGTGAAGAAACTTTAGCCTGGAAAAGAAAAGATTCAGATAATACAATTTCTATCTTCAAATGCAATCGAAGTAGAGGAATCAGACTTAAATGATGGCGATGATAACAGTGAAATCCTTACTCTGTGCCAGGCACAGTGTTAAGCTCTTTGCATAGTTACTTTTTTAACTTTGTTGGTAGCCTTAGGAAGTTGGTATTACCATCAAGGACTGGAACTTTGGAAAGGTTAAGCATTTTGTTCAAGGACACGCTGGGTAGGAGAACAGATCTGATTTCAAAGCCTATGCTGTTAAGTACTGCAGTATTGTTTCTCTTATGCTAAGGGCAGAACCAGGACCACTGTGGGGAAAGTAAAATATAGGAGTATTCTTCTGGAATAAAGAATCATCTCACAGCGCTATCTCGTCATAGAAGAGGCTTCCTTGGTAGGTAGGTAGTGAACTCCCTGTCACTGAAGATGGGAAAGTAGAACACAGCACTCCACTGATTGGTCAGCAGAGGGGATCCTTGTATCAGGTTGAACTAGATAATGTCTAAGGAACTTATAAGAGGAGAAAAATAGACTTCCTGGAGGAAACATAGAATTGGGAGAGAGTGGAAGGGGTGGGGCAGCCTGAACAGCAGGAAACAGTGTGAGCAAAGATGTGGAGGTAGTAAGAAGCGTGGAGGGTAGGTTTGGTCACACAGAGTGACTGTGGGAGAAAACTGCAGGACAAAAGCCTGGCAAGGAAAGGGGGCCCAGGCAACCAGGCTGAGATATGTATACTTGCTGAACCTGGCAGCTGTAGGTTCTTAAGCAAGGCCAACAGCCATGATGAAACTATCCGAACTTTTGGTCACATCTAGATGTGTCACTGACCCTCAGAGGACCCACATTTTATTTGTCTGTGCTGGGAATAGAGCCATGTTCCTGGTGGTGAGGGAGGCCTAGAGGTTTCCTGACCACAGGACTGGGAGATGCGTGGCACCACAGTCAAGAAGGTGATACGATCCAAGATCCACAAATTCCTGGATATCTTTGTCATCCGCTCCTCCTTCTTTTTTCACTTTCTGCTGAATTACTTTGTCAATGAAGGGAGGAAGAAAATGTTCTTTTTAGAGGAATGTACCACAACAAAAAGCTCATCAGCACAAACTGTTCTAAAATAACACAAAAGCTGTCACCCTGCTTTTCCCTGTGCCAGTGGTGAGCTGTTCTTTTTCAGTGTAGCTTCTGCCTGCCTTGACTTCAGCTGCTCTCCCTACAGTCTAGTCCTCTGGTGGGCAGAGGGGCCTGCCAGTCTGGGGTCTCATGATCATTCACAAGCTACTTTCTCTTTGAAAGAGAAAGTCATGGTAGCAAAGTGTGTGTGTTTAAGTCAGTCTCAACATATATGGAGTTCATGATCTAACTAGACCATTGGGTGGGCAGCTCAGAGCTTGGAATATTAGATTATGGATGCTGAGACACCAGAGATGAAACCCTGGTTGTGCTGGCCATCAAGGACCTGAGATTTTTATGTCCTGCTTAAAAGAATTGCTGATTACCCAAGGACCCTAGAAGAAGTCTGCTGGGATACTCTATTAAGGCCTCATTTATTCAGCCTCATATCGGTAAGTTTTTCAGATAACTGAACTATAACCTCATTTCTAGATATTTAAAACTCTTAGCCATTTTCGAAGTAAGTTTTCCTTCTTACAGATTACTGTGAACAGATTGTTACTTTCTTTGGATTATTCAAAGCATGTCTTCAGGGCTTCTTGCACTGTTACCCCAGTGCTTACATTCCTGTATGCATTGTTATGATTTCTTTTTATAGTTTTCTATCTCTTCTTTGATTCATTCTCATTTCTGATCTTTCTATCTCTGCTGTAAGCTATGAAATTAGACTTTTGGTAAACTGAGACTCAGCAGCCCTTTTATAGACAATATATAGTCATTTGTGTGGGGGGAAGCCAATTTGACTTCTCAAGTGTCATCTTTGCTTGCTTTTGTCCTAGGTAGCAGAGGCTATGGATTGTGGGCCCTTCAGATGAGCAAGATGGCACTATTGGTGCTGGTGTCCTCCTTGCAAAGCTGACAGGGAGTTCTACCAGCCTGGCAGTGTGGGAATTCATGACCTGTGTTCTACTGAGACCTTTGGTAGGGATACTGCCTCTGGGCAAAGGATTTGCAGCAGTGGGATGGCACTTCAGCCTGTCCTGATAGTCTGAGGCGGGCAGACAGGAGCCTTCCTAAAACCACTGTCCCCTTGACTGGACCAGACAGTTTGAGAGCAGTTTTATTTTCTTCTGTGGAGCCTACGTGGAAAATAAAGGACATTTGTTCAGCCATTAAACAAATTCTTATTGAATACCTGTTATGTGTGAGGCACTGTTGTAGGGCTATAGATTCCATGATGAACAAAGCAGATAAGATCCCTGCTTTACTAGAGCTTGCATTCTAGTAATACGTATGTCATAGGTGATTAAGTGATAAGTAAGCTTTGATTAGGCAGAACTGTGATCAGGTTATAGTAGTTTAGTGACTTCCCTTTGGTTTTCTCAGGGTAAAATGGTGGTTAATGATTCCTACCCTTGCAGCGTTGCTATCAGGATTAAGTGAGAAAAGTGCTGTTAAAAGTTCCCAGCCCAAATAAAGAACTCTCAAAACTCATCAATAGAAAGCAAGCAACTCAATAAAAAATGAGACAAGATTTGAGCAGACACTTCATCAGAGAAGATATATGCATGGCAAATAAGCGTATGAAAAAATGCTCAATATCATTAGCTATTAGGGATGTACAAATTAAAACCACATTGAGGGACTTCCTTGGTGGTCCAGTGGGTAAGACTCTGTGCTCCTAATGCAGGGGGCCTGGGTTCGATCCCTGGCTGGGGAACTAGATCCCTCATGCATGCCTCAACTAAAAGTTTGCATGCCACAACTAAAGAACACGCATGCTGCAACTAAGACCCGGTGCAGCCAAAAAAAAAAAAAACAACCCACAATGAGATATCACTATACACCTATTTGGATGGGTAAAATTAAAAAGTAGTCAAAACCAAGTACCATGTGAGGAGGAAGAGCCACTAGAACTCTTACAGAGTTTCTTATAAAGCCGAACACAATTTAATACATATCTCAGCAGTTCTACTTCTAGGTATTTACCCTGATAGATAAGAGAAAATTTATATTTGTATTAAAACCTGTACACAAATGTTTATAACAGCTTTACTCATTATCACCAAAAACTGGACACAAATCAGATGTCCTTCAGTGTGTGAATGGATAAAACAAACTATAGAAAACTACTCAGCAATAAGAGGAATGAACTGTTGATGTACACAGCATAGATGAATCTCAAAGGCATTACTCTGAGTGAAGGAAACCATCTCAGATAGTTACATACTATATGATAACATCTATTGACATTCTAAGAAAGGCAAATCTATAGGGATGGAGGCCAGATCAGTGGTTACCAGGGGTTAGGGGTGTGGGGAGGGTTTGATTACAAAGGGGCAGCATGAGGGAGTGTGTTTTTGGTAATGGAACTGTCCCATGTCTGGATTGTGGGGCAGTTATAAGAATCTACATAGGTACCAAAACTCATAGGACCATATTCCCCCTGTGCCCTCCACCACAGTTAATTTCATCATATGTTAATTTAAAATGTTCCCAGCATAGCATTGACACACAATTCAGGCTCAGTGAATGCTACTTATTGCCACCTTTCTGTTTCCTCTATATTTCCAGGAAAGCTACCTACATCTGACAATTGTATATATATTTTTTAATTTATTTTTGGCTGCATTGGGTCTTCATTGCTGCACGTGGGCTTTCTCTAGTTGTGGCGAGCAGGGGCTACCCTTCGTTGTGGTGCGTGGGCTTCTCATTGTGGTGGCTTCTCTTGTTGTGGAGCACAGGCTCTAGGCACACGGGCTTCAGTAGTTGTGGCTCACGGGCTCTCAAGTGCAGGCTCAGTAGTTGTGGCATATGGACTTAGCTGCTCCGTGGCATGTGGGATCTTCTGGGACCAGGGCTCGAACCTGTGTACCCTGCTCTGGCAGGCAGATTCTTAACCACTGCGCCACCAGGGAAGTCCCTGACAATTGTATTTTAATGTTCGTGTGTGGAATGACTGACCAATATCACTGTAGCAAGCATGTTGTCAGGCTGAGATGGGAGTCTTATGCAAGGGTGTGATCACACATTTTGTGGGGTGGAGATGGGTACGTTAGTATGAGCCTGGGAAGCTGCAAAATATACTTAACCTTCTGTTAGTGTCTGTGGTGTCTGGTGTAGAATAGCACAGGGTTAAAAGCTTGTGTTGCAGAGTCACACAGACCCAGGTTTAAACCTGGCTCTCGCTTTACCAGCTGTGGAAACTTTGTGAAGTTACTTAATCTCCTTAAGCCTCAGTTTCCTCATTAGAAGTGGAGTGATACCCATTTACCATTGCAACAAAAAGAATAAAATACCTAGGAATAAATCTACCTAAGGAGACAAAAGACCTGTATGCAGAAAACTGTAAGACACTGATGAAAGAAATTAAAGATGATACAAACAGATGGAGAGCTATACCATGTTCTTGTATTGGAAGAATCAACATTGTGAAAATGACTCTACTACCCAAAGCAATCTACAGATTCATTGCAATCCCTATCAAACTACCACTGGCATTTTTCACAGAACTAGAACAAAAAATTTCTCAATTTGTATGGAAACACAAAAGACCCCAAATAGCCAAAGCAATCTTGAGAAAGAAAAATGGGGCTGGAGGAATGAGAGTATAGTACATACTTCTATATGTACTATACTTCAGACTATAGTACAAAGCTACAGTCATCAAGACAGTATGGTACTGGCACAAAAACAGAAATATAGATCAATGGAACAGGATAGAAAGACCAGAGATAAACCCACACACATATGGTCAACTTATTTTTGATTAAGGAGGCAAGAATATACAATGGAGAAAAGACAGCCTCTTCAGTAAGAGGTGCTGGGAAAACTGGACAGCTACATATAAAAGAATGAAATTAGAACACTCCCTAACACCATACAAAAAATAAACTCAAAATGGATTAAAGACCTAAATGTAAGGCCAGATACTATAAAACTCTTAGAGGAAAACATAGGCAGAACACTCTATGACATAAATCACAGCAAGATCCGTTTTGACCCACCTCCTAGAGAAAGGGAAATAAAAACAAAAATAAATAAATGGGACCTAATGAAACTTAAAATCTTTTGCACAGCAAAGGAAACCATAAACAAGATGAAAAGACAACCCTCAGAATGGGAGAAAATATTTGTAAATGAAGCAACTGACAAAGGATTAATCTCCAAAATATACAAGCAGCTCATGCAGCTTAATATCAAAACAACAAACAACCCAATCCAAAAATGGGCAGAAGACCGAGATAGATATTTCTCCAAAGAAGATATACAGATTGCCAAGAAACACATGAAAGGATGCTCGACATCACTAATCATTAGAGAAATGCAAATCAAAACTACAATGAGGTATCACCTCACACTAGTCAGAATGGCCATCATCAAAAAATCTACAAACACTAAATGCTGGAGAGGGTGTGGAGGAAAGGGAACCCTCTTGCACTGTTGGTGGGAATGTAAATTGATAACAGCCACTATGGAGAACAGTATGGAGGTTCCTTAAAAACCTAAAAATAGAACTACCATATGACCCAGCAATCCCACTACTGTGCATATACCCTGAGAAAACCATAATTCAAAAAGAGTCATGTACCACAATGTTCATTGCAGCACTATTTACAATAGCCAGGACATGCAACCAACCTAAGTGTCCACTGACAGATGAATGGATAAAGAAGATGTGGTACATATATATAGTGGAATATTACTCAGCCATATAAAGAGATGAAATTGAGTTATTTGTAGTGAGGTGGGTGGACCTAGAGTCTGTCATACAGAGTGAAGTAAGTCAGAAAGAGAAAAACAAATACTGTATGCTAACACATACATATGGAATCTAAAAAAAACACAAAAAACATGGTCTGAAGAACCTAGGGGCAGGACAGGAGTAAAGACGCAGACATAGAGAATGGACTTGAGGACAGTGGGAGGGGGAAGGGTAAGCTGGGAAGAAGTGAGAGAGTGGCACGGACATATATACACTACCTAATGTAAAATAGATAGCTAGTGGGAAGCAGCTGCATAGCACAGGGAGACCAGCTCGTGCTTTGTGACTGCCTAGAGGGGTGGGATAGGGAGGGTGGGAGGGAGACACAAGAGGGAGGGGATATGGGGATATATGTATATATACAGCTGACTCACTTTGTTATACAGCAGAAACTAACACACCATTGTAAAGCAGTTATACTCCAGTAAAGATGTTAAAAAAAAAAAAAGTGGAGTGATAATAGTAGGTACCTCATGAAGTTGTTGTGAAGATTAAATGAAATAATGCATATAAAGCACTTAGTACAATGCCTGGCATATAGAATAGGCTCAATAAAAGTTAGTTTTTGTTGTTATTATCATTGTTGTTATCATCAGAAAGAACCTACATTTTGATAGAGATAGGCCTGTGTTCAAAACCTGGCCTTGCCACTTACTGGCTATGTGACATATAGGCAAATAACTTCACCTCTCTGAGCCTCAATTATTCAGCTATTTGAGGAGGGCAACTCTTTGCAGGGTTGTTGTAAGAATTTAATGTATTCAAAGCCCCAAGCACAAGGGCTGGCGCGTGATAGGTTCTGAATTCATGTTTCTTCCTCCCTCAGCGTGATGGTACAGATAGTGAGGGCTGGCTTGTATCGCAAGAATTCCAAGTCAGCTCTCTCATCATCCCAGGGCACCACAGTGTTCAGCTCTGGGAGCCACCCCCAGCAGCTCGGCTGACACGGCTAGGGCCAGGACCCTGCAGGAGGTAGTTCTGTCTTCACCCGAGTAGCTGATGTTAAGGGAAATGGCGCGTGATAGAGCAGAGTCACACGTTTCTAGAGGCCACAACTTCTCTGTTAGCTCACTCAGCCTCCTGCCTATGCCTTTATTTTAAAAAAGGTCTAGGTGAGAACTTTTGATTTTCCCCTACCCGTCTGGAAGGCTAGAGGATTTTGAACAAGGCCATGCTGTAGTAGTGTCATCAGATCTGCTTGACTTTAGCATGGTGAAAGTTGACCTGTTTTTTACCTTTTTAAAATTGTTCCACCAAGAAGCATGCTAGGTCCTGGGAGGCTGTGAGGGTTGAGGAAGGATGGACTCTGGCGCCAGGTGGAATCAGGGCTGGGGAAACAACCCGAAGGGGTGCAGCCGGCAGTTCCACTTGCAATAGCCAGAGGCCCAGTAGGAATTGGGCTGGAGGGGCAGTATACAGAGCCCTAAGAGCTTCTCACACGTAGCCAGTGCTGTGGCCAGCGTGGGTTAATTTGGACGAAGATAAGTAGCTGCATTATGCTCAGAAGTTATCATCATGACTAACAATGATTGTTATTCCCTCCTGATGCTTGTGGCTTCATTCTTTGTATCCAGATAGCTGTAGACACCCCTCAGTATTCCATTGCCTCTAGTTTCTCCTTCACCAGCACATGTACATGCTGCCAGTGATCTTTCTAAGTTACAGTTTAATTTCCTTTTCTTATTCCATCTGACTTCCTGTGCCTGACATGCCATCCCTTCAAATCTGGCCTTAACCTTTTTTTTTTTTTTTTTTCCCTTTGGCCATGCTGTGCGGCCTGTGGGGTCTTAGTTCCCTGGCCAGGGATTGAAGCCGGGCCATGGCAGTGAAAGTGCCAAGTCCTAACCACTGGACCACCAGGGAATTCCCTGGCCTTAGCCTGTAAGTCTCTCTAGACATACCTCCTACCACTCTGATCTGACTCTTGTCCTTCTTTGGGTCATAGTCATTCCATGTTTATTCCAGATGCCTTTCTTTGCTCAGATAGTTCTCCTTTCTGGGAATTAACTTTTTATATCCCTCCCTCCAACCCCTGGCTCTGTGTGTATTGGTCTTAGGTGTCCTCTGGAATGCCCCAGCTTCACTTTTCATGAACCTTACCTGGCTTTCTTCCCCCACTGATCTCTCTCATCTCAGTACTAACTCCTGTAGCACAGTCTACATCACTCGTTTAGCACTTAAATGTCTTGCTTTGTACCCCAATGATTTTGATTGTATTGTTGCCTATAAGTTTGTCTTTTTGCACTAATACTGGAACTGCTAAAGCACGACTCTGATCGTTAGTCCTACCTTGTAAAGGGAGTGTGGTGGAAAAGTAACATTCCTACCATGTAATAAGTCCTGTGCCAGCTGAGTATATATGCAGTTTCATTTACTTCTCAACCACTCTATGAACTCGGTGTTATTAACTCTGTTTTAGAGATGATGAAACTGTAAGAGTGGCTTACCTTCACTTACTAAACTAATCTACACTCTAACCTGCCCGCCAGGGTTCCTGCAGTCTGAATTTAGCTCGCCTGACTAGTTCTTCTTATACCCTGCATTCCCTTACTCTATGCTGCAGCCATCTCAAACATGCTCTTAATCTCTCATCACTGTGCCTTTGCTCCAGATAAACCCTCATCCTGGCATCACTCTGTTTCCCATTTTTGCCTGAAAAAATTCTACTTGTCCTCCAAGGCCTAATCAGGGTTTCTCAGCCTCAGCACTGCTGACGTTTTGGGCCAGGTTGTAGGATGTTTAGCACCATCCCTAGCCTTTCTACACTAGAGGCTAAGAGCAGCCACCCCACGCCCCACACCACCCAAGTTGTGACAACCAAACTTTTTTTATTGCCACTTGTCAGTCGCCCTGGGGAATAGAATTGCTCCTGGCTGAGAACTACTGGCCCTAGATTAAATGCTGCCTCCAAGAAATCTTGTTTGTTCCCCTACAGTGGGAAGTAATCCTTCCTCTCCCATGCTCCAGAGTACTTGGCATGAAGCCCGCATCTGGCATATTGCTTTGCTCCATATTGTAATTAGTTGGGTGCATCCTTGTCTGTCCTACCAGACTGTGAATGCCTCCCAGGAGCAGGAACCAGGTCTCATGGATCACTGCTTCTCCCACAGTGCTTGTTGCAGGGCCTTGCACACAAAGGTGATGAGTTACATTTTTTTGAATTTGAAAGCAAAGATTCTATCTTATCTGTGTG
Source organism: Monodon monoceros (assembly GCF_005190385.1). Classification (NCBI taxonomy): domain Eukaryota; kingdom Metazoa; phylum Chordata; class Mammalia; order Artiodactyla; family Monodontidae; genus Monodon; species Monodon monoceros. The sequence goes on from NW_021703784.1 coordinate 58,508,350, forward strand.
TGCTCCTCAAATTGTTTCACTAGGGCAGAGCAAGAGTATAGAGTTGGCTGGTCAATGGTATGGGGGACAGGGTGCTTTTGACTTGTGAGTTCCTGGCCAGGATAGCAGCTGAGTCAATGGTGGGCTGTTTCTAGAAGTTGCTAGGGTCTGGGCTCCAGGCGTTTGTGTATGATGTGTGTGTCTGACCTCCTCTGTGACCGCTTCCCTATCCCTCTGCCCTGTGCTATGAATCATATACAGAATCTGGATGGAGGTAAAATCACTATAGTTAAAATATTACGAAAGACAGAGAAAAACATACAAGAGGGGTGTTGAAGAAAGGAAAAGACGCTGCTGAGGCTGCTGAAAGGCTGTGTGACTGAGCAAAGGCATGCACAGGCATTGGAGCAAGAAAGACGAGGGTTTTAGGTGTACAGTTAATAGTTGTATGACCTTGGGAAGTTTGTTAAACTCTGTGAGCTTCGTTTCCTCACTGTCAAATGGGGACAGTAATCCTTACCTTGAAAGGTTATGGCACAGATGAAATGAACTTGTGCATAGAGAGTCCCCAGCCTGTGGCTTAGTTCCCAGTAGTAGTATTACTTACTACTTCTTCTACTCCTACCCGCCTGAAATGTGCTAGGCCTGTGCTGGGTGCTTCTACATACAATCGCTCATGTCATCTTTACAAGAAACGTCTACTGTGGGGTACATAGTGATTTTTCCATATAACTGATAAGGAAACTGAGACTGAATTAGCTCACAGTTATCCATTTTTTGGGGTTATTGCAACTCACATCTGCCTCAGGCTGATGAAAATGTTTCAGACTTGTGGTGATTGTACACCTCTGTGATTATGCTAAAAACCCTTGAGCTGTACACTTAGATGGTATGTGCATTATATCTCAATGAAGATGTTAAAAAAATAAAAGTGTCACTACATTGGTTGGAGTAGTGATCACCTTCCACTTGCCTTTCTGTAGCCCAATCCATAAGAATCCCTAGTGCTCTGTAGAAAACACATTGAAAACCATGTTGACTTCTATCTCCCTTTCCCCCACTCCTTACTTTGACAGGTATGAAGAGGTGCTTCTAAGTCTGAATTACCATGGTTTCTGGAAGCAGAGATCCCTGGTTAGCTAGCTGACAGCTAGGTTCCCTCTGTTTCTGGGCAGGTGTAGATGGCTTTTGAGGACACCAGACTGAACAGCCTTTGGGAGAATTTCTTTCTCCTCCCTCCCTCCCCTCCTCCCTTCCTCCCTCCCTTCTTTCTCTTTTTTTATAGTTGTCACTTCTGGGGAAGCTAAGGGAGAGCCAGGTGGTGATTCTCTCTCACCCACACACCAGGGACCTGAATCCAATTCTTGACCCTTATCATATGGAGCTCCATGACAGGAGATATCAAAGGCAGCTGGCTAATTGGCCCCAGTTTTATTTTTCCTGGGTTTGCCTTGTGCTCAGGGCCTTCCTCTGATATCTAGTACTGCTACCATGCTGGCCCCTCAGAAGCAGAGTTCTCCCCTTGGTCCCTGAACATAGATTTTCCTTGTTTCCTCTTTGAACAGCTTTGACAGCCTAGAGGTTTCTTTTGTTTTTTTTTGTTTTGCTCTTTTAAGTTTACTATATGAAAAGTAGGGCAGAAAAAACTTGCACACAATTATTCAAATAACCTCAGCATGGGTTTCGATGTGTACATTTCTGCTGCTGCAATAACTCTTCTTTGACCTAAAGGACTGTTACAGTTTGGAGGCACTTCGCTGTTTTTTTGCCTTCTAGCTCCCTGCCTATCTCCTGGTGCAGTCACCATCTTATCTCCTGCCTTGTGGAACATTCTGACCGCCTGCCCTTAATTCAGACAAAGCACAGATTGAAGTCTGCTCAGACCCTTTGGACAGAACAGAGATGACTGATACCATGAGAGATCATCCTTCAGCTAAAACGTGCTCTTTAGGCTAGGGAAATGACCTATCCCCATTTTTCCTTGTAAATACTTAATTATGGATGGCTGTAGCATTCACTCACCAGGGGTACCTCATAGTCAGCTTCCAGGCTACAACCCCAGTGAGTCCAAGTTCTGTGGCCTTCCTCAGGCATTCAGCCCTAACTTCTAGGAGGGCTTCCTGGCATTTTGTGAGTTTCTTAGAATAAAGTATCTGGAAATTGACTTTTAAAAGTCTAAGCATGAGCTGTGGAGTCTGACCTGAGTTCAGATGCAAGCTTGGCAGCATACTAGCTATAAGGCCAAGTAATTCGGAGGCTCACCTTCCTCATCTGTAGAATAGAATAGAGATGAAAATAAGACACTCTTTGCCATTCATAAGCCCTTAGGCTAGTGAGAGAGGCAGATATGTAAACTGGCAATGACAACAGCGCATCTTCAGGGCTGTAATGGTGGTGTGCACAGGAGACTGTGGGAGTTTCAAGAGGAATAGGGGTGAGGTAATCTAACGTGCTGGTGTAGCAGAAGACACATTGTCAGCCAGCACTCAGGGAGGGGTACAGGTTGCTAGACAAACTGAGCTACACATCAGAGGGAGTAAGCGTCGTTTGCAATCTGTCCTAGTGCCTTAGCCAGATACAGGGTGACGCAGCAGCTCCCCCAGATGGTTCCACTCACGTTTCCAGGAAAACCCAGACGGTGGTTTGCTTTGACAGATAGGGAAATTCTTTCTCACTAAGCAGACTGTTGTTTTCCTTCCTCCCATCTTTGTTGGTGAGTCTGCTCTGTCTATTCTGGATGGCAATCCTGTTAATGGCAGGGATTAGTTGTACTTGTAAGGCTTCTGTGTGTGTGTGTGTGTGTCCATATATGTGTATATGTCTATATGTGCCTTTGTGTTTGTTTCTTTGTGGGTGTGTATACATCATTTTGTGCCTTTCTGTATTTAGATGTGTCTGTGTGCATAAGAAGTAGAGGAGGGGAGGAACACTGAGCCAAGGAGGTAGGAGCTGAGAGAAGGCCCATGAGCCAGGTCAGAGATCAAGGAGAAGACTAGGAGCCAAAGGTTACAGTGCAGTACAGTGTGCAGGACCTGGGGGCAAAAACAGAGCCAGGAAGTATGATCAGGAGTCCAAAGCTGCTGTTAGTCTAGGCAGGATCTGGACCCTACGAAGTGGTAGGCAGAATGCAAGGGCCATCTACGGCCAGAAATGGTCAAGCCAGCAGAGAGAGAAAAGATTTGCTTCAGGTATTAAGTAAGCTTCTGGATCTTCCTGTCTAAGGAGGAATCAGCCACTGGCTCCCAAGGTCCTGCTTGTCTTCAGACCTAACTGGTGTTTGTGTTTGTTTGTCTGTATGTATCTATATTTATGCCAGTCTCTCAGTGCATGTCTGTATCTGCATGTGCATCACATTCTGTGTAGTTAATGGCATTAGAAACAATTGGTTTCCAATGCAATGTCTGATTCACTTGAGGATCCATGACCACCACCACCCCTTATTTGTCCTCGTGTTCCCCATCCCCTTATTTCTGTCTTCCTTCTCTAAATATATTTAGTGTCTGGTCTGTGCTGGATGTTGGGTATGCAAAGACTAATAAGGAAGACAAATTTTTTACCTGCAGAGAGCTCACGTATTAGTGAGGCAGAAAGACACACGTGTTCAATCCTAACAGGTATTGTGACCAGAGATGAGCACTGCATGCTCTGTAAGTACAGAAGAGGGAATTTAACCCATCCTAGGGTGCCAGGAAAGACGACACAGAAGAGGTGATGCCTGAGATGAATAGGAGTTAGCCTTGGGAAGAGAAAGGCATAGCAAGTGGAGGAATGAGTATGATGTCCCTTTGGGATCTGTGAATCAGTGGTTGTTTTACTTTGAGCATAGAAGGTAATGGTGGGGCAGGGAGGGAGAGGTTGGAAATGAGGTTGGAGAGGCAGGCATAAGCCAGATTCTTGCCATACTGAGAAACTTGGATTTTATCCCAAAGATGATGAGCTAGAAGGATTTTAAACAGAGATGGCTCTAATTCTGACTGAAGGTATGTCAGGAGCAGGCCTTGCCAAGCAGATAAAACTGGAACTTGGTTTTCAAAGGGGAGCCAGGTTTACCAATGAAGAAAGAAGGAAGAGCATTCCAGGAAAGATGAACTTTATGAGTAAAGGCAGGAGGCAAAAAAAGAAAAGGGCAAGTTTGGGAGACATCAAGTAGGGAGATGTCTAGAGAATAGTTTCTTCATCTACAAGATAGCGATACCGGTAATACATCCCTTTGACGGCTGGTGTAAGGCTCAAATGAGATAATGGATGTAAAGAAGCCTTTGTAAACCATAACGCTGTATGAACATTTCAATAGTAGCAGTTGGTACGCAGCTTGTCCTCTTCTGCCCTCAGTGCCCAGCAGCCTCAGGCCCTCCCGGGTGTAGGTCAGGTAGGCATGCACCTCAGCAGCATGGCATGATCGGGTAAGAACCAGGCCCTCTTTCACCTAGCAGCCCTGCATCTTGAGAAGGAGGGGCTTAGAAGCTGCTGGGACTCAGAGCTGGTTCACTCAGGATACATCATTTTCCACAGTGTGACCCCTCTTGCCAAGCAACCCAGGTTCAGAATAGTCAAACATTCCTGAAGCACCTTCTACATAAAGGTACTGTGAGGGACTGTGCCTTACATGATCTCATTGTCTCCACACTGTAACTGTGAGGTAGTCTGCATTTTACAGACTTAAAGTGATGTGGTGAGTAAGTGGCAGAGAGGGGATTCGAGTCTGTATCGGTGAGGTTTTTTCCTGTATGTCCCTTCACAAGTCTTCTGATATCTCTGGGTGGTGAGCAAGTTCCCTGATTAGTTCAGAGTGGAAAATTCTGTGAGGTCTCAGGCAGTGTGGGGTTGAGAGGATTGGAGAAAGTGTTTCTGGGCTCTGCCTTTGGGATTGAGCCATAGCCCTTTCCTCCACATAGGACAGTGGTTCTTGCCTTCAGGGACTGACTTTCCCCCATATAGCTGACTCACCCAGGTGCTTTCAATATGTCTGATTAATCTCTGTGTCCTCAGATACCAGCATAGGCAATGCCACATAGTCACTGCTCAGAAGATGCTGGTTGGGCAAATGCATGAACAAATGCCTCTTAATAGAGGCTTCATGTCTTCACTCATCCCTTCTGCCTTCTCTTGTGGTACCATCATGCTCTAAAATGAGATTCTGCTCTTAAGGATTTTTTTTTTTTATATTGCTCATTGACACATAAGCCTAAATTCTCCCTCTTAGAGCTGATTAGGAACCAGAATGTTCTTAAAGAGGAGGCATGAGTTTGCCTTACTCTCTTATATTCTCTGTTCCCAAGCCTTTTCCTCTATCCACTCAGTGCCCAAAGGTGAGTAGCATTTATAAAGAACACATGGTGAGCCCTCAACTCTTACCAAGTTGATGTTCTATTTTGGAAATGGAGTCCAGGAGGTTTTCCTGCTGTTGAGTACTTGGCTGGGTTTGTATTTCCCAGGGTGTTGGAAAGCCATGCATAGGAATGGTAGTGAGTGTGGGGGAAAAACTGAAAGGGGAATCAAAACTGACTCTTGTTCATGGGGATTGTAAGGGAGAGAGATTTCCTTAGTACTTGAAGCCATGATGGAGGGAGGACTAGGTGCATTTAGTCCAGGGTCAGCAAAATATGACCCCCTCCTGTTTTTTATAGAGTCCACAAACTAAGAATAGCTTTTATTTTTTTTTTTAAAAAATTTTTTGAATTTTATTTTTTTATACATCAGGTTCTTATTACTTATCTATTTTATACATATTAGTGTATATATGTCAATCCCAATCTCCCAAGAATAGCTTTTACATTTTTAAATAGCTGGGAGAAGAATCCAAAGAAGAATTTTGTGACGTGTGAAATCTGTATGAAATTCAAATTTCAGTGTCCATAAGTAAAGATTCATTGGCACAGAGCCACTCTTATTCATCTACATCTTGTCCATGGCTACTTTCACAGAAGAGCAGAGTTGAGTCAAGTAGTTGTAACAGACTGTATGGCTCACCAAGTCTAAAATATTTACTGTCTGGCCCTTTACAGAGAAAGTTTGCCTGGCCCTGGTCAAACCCACCAGTTTTTAAAATATAGCTTTATTGGGATATAATTCACATACCATATAATGTACCCATTTACAATTTAATGGTTATTAATGTACAATTTAATGGTTATTACTGTATTCACAGATATGTGCAACCATCACTGGAGTCCATTTTAGAAAATTTTTGTCACCTCAGAGAGAAAACTAATACACATTAGCTATTGTCCCCCTGTCCTCCTATTCCCCCTAGCCCTAATCTACTTTCTGTCTCTAAGGATTTGCTTATTCTAGACATTTCATGTTGGAATCATATAATATGTGGTCCTTTGTGACTGGCTTATTTCACTTAATATAATGTTTTCCAGGTTCATCCATGTTGTAGCATGTATCAGAACTTGATTCCTTTTTATGGCTGAATAATATTCTATTATATGGACACACTACATTTTGCTTATTCACCCATCAGTTGATGGATATTTGGGTTGTTTCTACCTTTTGGCTCTTATGAATAATGCTGCTATGGTACAGGTTTTTGTGGATAGATTTTTTATTTTATTTAATTTATTTAAAGAATTAAAAAAATTATTATTATTTTGACCACACTGCACGGCTTGTGGGATCTTAGTTTCCCAACCAGGGATTGAACCCTGGCCATGGCAGTGAAAGCTCGGAGTCCTAACCACTGGACCGTCAGGGGATTCCCAGTGGACAGATGTTTTTATTTCTCTTGGGTATATACTTAGGAGTGGAATTGCTGGGTCATATGTTGACTATGTTTACCCTTTGAGGAACTGCCAGACTGTTTTCCAAAGTGGCTGAACCATTTTACATTCACGTCAGCAGAGCATGGGTTCTAATTTCTCCATATCCTAACACTTGTTATTATCTGATTTTTTAAATTATAGCTATCCTAGTGGATGTGAAATAATATCTCATTATGGTTTTGATTTGCATTTCCCTGGTGATTAATTTTGCCAAACATCTTTTCATGTGCCTATTGATCATTTGTATATCCTGTTTTGAGAAATTAAAAAAATTTTTATTTTATATTGGAGCATAGTTGATTAACAATGTGTTAGTTTCAGGTGTACAGCAAAGTGATTCAGTTATACATATACATGTATCTATTCTTTTTCAAATTCTTTTCCCATTAAGGTGCTGTATAATACTGAGCAGCATCCCCTGGGCTATACAGTAGGTCCTTGTTGGTTATCTATTTTAAGTACAGCAGTGTATACATGTCCATCCCAAACTCCCAAAGTCCCCTTCTAAGAATTTGAAAGGGATCTGAAACTTACCATGACCCAAACTGGGTTCTAAATGTCACCTCATCCAAAACCTTCTCTTCCCACAGCCTTTGTCATCTCAGTTGAAGGCAACTCCATTATTTCCATTGCCTGGACCAAAAAATACTCTGAATCATCCATAATTCCTCTCATGCCCCATATCCATTGGTAAATCCAGTGGGTTCTACCTTCAAAATATGTCCAAAATTTAATCATTTCGCACCCCTACTCCACTGTAGGTACTGAGACTCAACAGCGTCATAACAGATCACCATGTCTACAGTCTATTCTCAGTGTAGCAACCAGAGAGCTTTAAAAGATGTAAACCAGATCATTTCACTCCTCTGCTCAAAACCCTGTTTTAGCTCCATTTCTCATTTAGTGTGAAAGCCAAAGTTAACACAAGAGTCAGCAAGGTCCAGGGCTTCCCTAGTGGCGCAGTGGTTGAGAATCTGCCTGCCAATGCAGGGGACACAGGTTCGATCCCTGGTCCAGGAAGATCCCACATGCCACGGAGCAACTAAGCCCGTGTGCCACAACTACTGAGCCTGTGTTCTAGAGCCCGTGAGCCACAACTACTGAGCCCGCATGCTGCAACTACTGAAGCCCACGCGCCTAGAGCCCGTGCTCCGCAGCAAGAGAAGCCACCGCGAGAAGGCCGTGCACCTCAACGAAGAGTAGTCCCTGCTCGCTGCAACTAGAGAAAGCTCGCGCACAGCAATGAAGACCCAACACAGCCGAAAAAAAAAAAAAAGAGTCAGTAAGGTCCTATGTGACCTGGCTTCCACTTATCATTAGGATCTCCTGCTCTTCATCTATCTCCTTTGGTCTTTCACTTCGGCCACACTCCAAGCTGTTTCTCAAACACTCCTTGTTTTTCCTGTCTTAGGGCCTTTGTTCTAGCTCTTACCTCTGTCTGGAATATTCTTCCCCCAGATATCCACTTTGATAACTCCCTCATGTTTCCCAATATTTTGTCTTTTCTCATACTTCTCCTTATCAATGAGACCTTTCCCAGACTACCCTATGTAATAATGAAATCTGCAAGCCTACTGCATTTCTGGCACCTACATCCTCATTACACATCACTTCTTTTTTTTTGTTTGTTATTTTGGCTTTTTTTTTATTTTTAAGGACTTAATCACCTTCTGGATCCTATCATTTAATCCATAAGGTCAGGGGATCTGTTTTGTTCACTGCTAAATCCCTGGTACCTAGAATAGTGCTCAGTGTTGGTACTCTATAAATATTGTTAAGTGAATGAATGCATTTATTTAAAAAGGAACAAATTTATTTTTTTACATGGATTCAAATTACTATCTGGGGTCCCTTACAAACCTTAAAAATGTCCTTTAGTGCTTTTTATCAATATCAGGTGTGTCAGCTAGCAATGAATTTTTTCAGTGTTTATTTTGCCTTCACTTTTTTTTTTAAATTAATTTTTGGCTGCGCTGGGTCATCGTTGCTGTGCTAGTGCTTTAGCTAGTTGCGGCGAGCAGGGGTTACTCTTCGTTGTGGTGCTCCGGCCTCTCATTGAGGTGGCTTCTCATTGCGGAGCACGGGCTCTAGAGCGCAGGCTCAGTATTTGTGGCGCACGGGCTTAGCTGCTCTGAGGCATGTGAGATCTTCTCGGACCAGAGCTGGAACCCATTGGTTCTGCATTGGCAGGCAGATTCTTTTTTTTTTTTTTTTTTTTGCGGTACGCGGGCCTCCCACTGCTGTGGCCCGTCCCGTCGCAGAGCACAGGCTCCGGACGCGCAGGCTCAGCAGCCATGGCTCACGGGCCCAGCCGCTCCGCGGCGGCATGTGGGATCTTCCCGGACCGGGGCACGAACTCATGTCCCCTGCATCGGCAGGCGGACTCTCAACCACTGCGCCACCAGGGAAGCCCCGCAGTAGGATTCTTAACCACTGCACCACCAGGGAAGTCCCGCATCCATTGTTTTTGATGGGAAGTAGGCTGTTATTTTTATTTGGCTTCCTTTATGTGTAATGAATTATTTTTCTTTTGCTGCTTTTAAGATTTTCTCCTTGCCTTTGGCTTTTAGCTTTTTCTGTGATGTGTCTGTGGATCTCTTTGCATTTATCCTATCCTCTTTGAAGTTTGTTGAACTTTCTGGATAGGTAGATTAATGCTTTTCAATAAACTTGGGAAATTCCCAGACATTATTTCTTCCTATATATATATATTTTTCTGCTCCTTTCTCTTCATCCTCTCCTTTTATTTATTTTTACTTTTAATTTTTTTTGGCCACACCACACGACTTGTGGGATCTCAGTTTCCCGACCAGGGATTGAACCGCGGGCCACAGCAGTGAAAGCCCGGAATCCTGACCACTGGGCCACCAAGGAACTCCCCATCCTCGCCTTTTGATCCTTCCATTATGCATATGAGCAAAATGGTGTTCCACATTTCTCTGAAACTGTTCATTTTTTCTCATTCTTTTTTTCTCTCTGTTTTTTGGATTGTGTAATCTCCTTCAGCCTATCTTCCAGTTTGCTAATTCTGTCTTTTGCTGGTTCAGAGCTGCTGTTGAGCTCCTCTCTTAGTTACTGTCCTTTTCAACTCCACAACATACCTTTGGTTCTTTTTTGTAATTTCTATCTATTGATATTCTTTATTTGATGTGACATTGTCACCACACATTCCCTTACTTCTTTAATCATGGTTTCCTTTAGTCTTTGAAGATATTTATAATGGTTACTTTGGAGACTTTTTTTTTTGTCTAATTTGAAATTTGCTTGCTCTCACAGACAGTTTCTGTTGCCTGCTTTTTTTCTGGTGTATGGCTCATATTTTCCTGTTAATTCGCATGCCATATATATACATGAAACAATATATGTATTGTTAGAAACTGGATGTTTTTGATCATATACTGGAGCAATTCTGGCTACTGGTACAACCCCTCTGGGGCTTGTTATTATTTACTTGTTTGTTTGTTTGGTGACTGGAAAGATTATTTCAGTGGTCTGTTCCCACCACCTCCTGACCGTGTGAAGCCTCTGATGTTGCTTCTCAGAGGGTGCAACTTTGGATATGCCCACAGTAACCTTTGGATGGCAATGGTTTTGGCAGGGCTGTCTTTGACTCTGTCTTCTCCTGGCCCCACTCAGCTGTTAAGCTCTGTTAGTTGCCATCTGATTACTCTGTTGTTTTCAACAATGCACTGGGGCATAAGTTTTCTCCACAGACTGATCCACTCATATTAGGGCTCCTTTGAAAGGATAGTTCCTGAGATCAGTGTTTGAGATTTGTTCTTACAAGAGGAGGGCTCCTCCCAGCTGTCTCTGTTCCCAGTCAGCAAATTCTTTAGCCTACAGTTTAGCCTATATCTCCAATAAATCCACCCCGCTCCTCCCAATTGCCTTTCACCAGAACTTTCACTGTTTTTCAGAGAGCCCTTAGTCTTAAACTTCTTCACATTCTGTTGCAAATAAAATAATTTCCTTTGGGGAGAGGTTCAAAACTCTCTAAAGCCTGCTTCTCTACCAGGCAAGAACTCTGAGCTATGGTTCTGGAGTTGGAGGTGGGGATGATGACGTTCTTCTCTTTGAGTGACACCCCCATTTTAGGAGCTGAGCACTTGGTGGAGGGATGGCAGTAGCCTCGTGCCTTCTTGGCTTGCCTCTCCCAGAGTATAATTGCTGTCTTATAAGCTAGGGAAATGGCAATCAGGTCCCCAGTATGCTCAGTGGCTCTGCATCCAAGGTGAAGTCCCTGCCCCATGAGTGGGGGCTGGGTGGAAGTAGGGAGGCCCACTTCTTTGCTGGTTCACCTAGAACTTAGCTTTAGCAACAGGTAACTGGAAGAAGGAGGAGACATGCTAACTTAGCTTTAGCAACAGGTAACTGGAAGAAGGAGGAGACATAGCCTTCCAACTGGGAGCTTGGGGACGAGGGAGCCCTGTGTTCTGGGCTGCACCAGTCTGGAATGGAGTTTCTGTCTTACTGATTTGGCCGTGGGGAGAGAGAGAGGGAGCAAGTGTTAATTAAAATACTACAGACTCTCACTGTTCTTACTGAGTTTTAGTAGATCTTCTTGAGCAAATGTTTCTTCATTTGCTGTATGCCCTAGGACAATTTCTAGAGACTTTGAATGATTGCTTTTTTTTTTTTTTTTACAGTATCAGAGATTATATGTTTGCATTTTCCAAGTTTTCTGTGATAATTAAAGTTACTTGTCATCCATAAAAACATGCTTATTAAAAAACCCCAAATAACCTAGAATGAAGTAAATTACGTAAAGCCCCCTTTCATTCCTCCTCTCCCAATCCTAGTGCCTTGGGCAGAGGAAACCATCAACATCTTGATATGCATTATTACAGACTTTTTTCTAGGCATGCACAGACACACACATGCCATATATATGTAAACAGGTCCATAACCATATAAACGTAAACAGGAGTGTGTGATTCAGTATTATTGTACACCTCGTTTTTCATATCACTATGTCTTAGAAATATTTTCATGTCCACACTATAGAGCTCTTTTCATCTACTGCAGAGTATTGCCTGGTAGGAGTTGGTATGTATTACTTCAACAGTTTCTTCATTTATGTACAATCATGTTGTTTCACATTTTTTGTTATTTCAAAAAATGCTTCGATACACCTACTTATACCTGACTCCTAGGACTTGCGTGAAGATTCCTTCAGGTTGGATGCCTACAGTCAGAGCTGTTAAATCAGAGGCTAGACACCTTTTAAGTATTGATATACACTGACAAATTGTCCACCTGAAAAGCTACATGGATGTATACCTTCTCCAACAATGACAGAGTGCTCATTATGTCCAGCACTAGTTATTACCAATCCTTTCATAGCTGCCTTTTCAAGGGTGGGAAAATGGTATTCATTTTAATTTTTGACTGCTTATGAAGTTGAAAGTTTATACATGTTTGTTTATATTTCTTCTTTATAAAAATATTTTTATATCTTTTGTTCATCTTTTGTTTGGTTTCTAGGTGCTCTTATATTAAGGATCTTTAACTTTCTGTTATATGTCACATAATGAATGATTGCTTTTAAAAAATAACTTTTGCCACTTTCACTGGAGAGTGGTTCTATGGAGCTTCTCACACTGTCAAGCCAGAAGTCCCCTCTAACTCATCAGTTTTTTTTTTTTTTTTTTTTTTTTTTGCGGTACGCGGGCCTCTCACTGCCGTGGCCTCTCCCGTTGCGGAGCACAGGCTCCGGACACGCAGGCCCAGCAGCCACAGCTCACAGGCCCAGCCGCTCCGCGGCATGCGGGATCCTCCCGGACCGGGGCACGAGCCCGCTTCCCCTGCATCGGCAGGCGGACTCCCAACCACTGCGCCACCAGGGAAGCCCCAAACTCATCAGTTTTTAAAAACATTTTTACCCATAACACATTCTGTCCAGTGCTGTGTATTCCTCCTATGTAAATGTAGCAGTATTGACCCCAAGAAGATAATCCTTTCTCTCTGGGGAAATATTTTTAAATTAGTGATCCATTTCTATCCCCCTTTCATAAGATTCCCCTGGCAGTAGTCCTTGGCTAGCTTGGATACTTTGGTCCCGATAGTTTGCAAGACTGGAGATGTCAAAATTTCTTAGTCTTTGCCATTCTGGCCAGGTACCTAGCAAGATGCAACTTCAGATGCTGCCTCTAGGATTTGATCTGTGTCATGTGACCAATGTCATGGCCCGAGGACATCAAAGATGATTCCATGACAAGGACTAAGCTTTATCATCGACCTCAGAGAGATTCTCTGTACCTGCATGTGTGCTGGGTACTAGATATATAGGAGTAAAAGGAAAGGTGAAGTTGCTGCCTTAGAAGAAATTCCTCTAGTTGTGGAAATAGCCATGTAAACAGATGAGGATACTGCAGTAGGATAAGTGGATACTGTGATGGAGTCACGGAAGAGGAAGACCTAAGTTAGTTTTACGCATGTACAGAGTTGCTGGTAAGTCGTTTTGGTCCAAAGAGATGATGGGAGAAGGAGAGTGTTTTAGCTAAGGGAACAGTATGTGCAAAGACATGAGACTGGTCAAGAGCCTGGTACTTTCAGAGAACTTCAAGTATTTCATTATCATTGGGGTTGGGAGGAAGTGACAGTTGATGGGGCAAAGAAGGCAGGGAGGGTCTTGCCAAGGTTGTGAAATCTCTGTTTTAAATGGAGTTAAAGCTTTCAAAGTAAGAAACATAGAGTAGAATGGAAAGGGCCTTAGAGGTCAGTAGATTACAGTGCCTTGTCTGTTGCTGATCGCTTGACACATGGTCTTCGTGTAGCAAGCACTTAGGAAATATCTGTCTTCTACCTCCTCTGTGTGTCTCCTTTACATATGAGAGATCAGCATCATTGTAATAGTGGGCTTCAGGATTGCACATTCTTAGTATCTTTATATTCCTCTTACAGTATATCAAATGTATTAATATTTAGGAGACCTCAATTCATACATAGGAGAGCTTATTTTGTGCCAGGTACTATTCTAAGTTCTTTATGTGAATTAATCCATTTATAATACTCTCAAAATAAGCGTATTATGAAGTTTGTACTATTATGTCCATTTTACAAATGATGTGACTAATACAATGAAAGTGAGTGGTAGAACCAGGATTCAAACCCAGGCAGCCTGACTCTAGAATCAAGCTCTAAACCATCATGTTACACTGAACCCAAGCCAGTGTAACCCTCTGGCCCCTAGCTGGATATCTTTGTTTTAGATTGGCTGGCAATGTGGGGACTTTTTCTTTCTTCTGTATAGTAGACATAATATGCATTGAGTACCTACTCTAAGCTAAGCATTCTTCTGGGTGTTCTAGGACAAGCTCAAGTGAGAGATACTCATTCAGTTATTTAATAACCACATACCTTGCTCTGTGCCAGGCTCTATGCTTGGAGCTTGGCTTACAGAGCTAAATTAATTATTTATTTAGGTGTTCCAGAAAATTTGCAAGGTGCTGGATAAAGAGATAAGTGACAAATAAAACACAGTTTCTATATTTGAGTTGCTTAGGGGGAGTAAAAAGGGGGTAATTAAATAGTAATTATGGTATAATGGCATAAATACTGTCATAGATATATACCCTGAGGACTAAGAGAACAAATAGGATAGGGCAATTAATTTGCTTGGGAGAGGTCTGGAAAACTTCACAGAGGCAGTGACTTTTTCTTCAGCAGATAAAGAGAAGGAGAATCATTTAAAAAGGAGCACCTTGTGTAAAGGAAAAAGAGCATGGTTTAGTTTGTTCAAGGAGCCTGAAGTGGCTTGATGTATCTAGAGCAAATGTTGGCAAACTTTTTCTATTAAGGGTCAGATAGTCAATATTTTAGGCTTTGCTGGCCACACAGTCTCTGTCACAATGACTCAAGTCTGCCTTTGAAGCATGAAAGCAGCTATAGATAGTGCATAATGAATGAATGTGGCCGAGTTCCAATAAAACTTTATTTACAAAAACAAGCAGCAAGCTGGATTTGGCCCATGGCCGTAGTTTCCTGACCCCTGGCCTGGAGTGTAGATGTCTGATAGGGAGGGAGAATGGCCAGGAAGCTGACTGGAAAGTTAGTCTATGGGGCAGATTGTAAAAGGCCTTGAATGTAAGGCCAAGAGGCTAGGGCTTTATCCTATTGGTAATGGGGAGTCATGAGATTTTAAGTAGGTACATTGGTATAGTTAGATTTATACTTTACAAAGGTCATTCTGGTGACTAGTGTGGTAGATGGACTGGCAGAAGTGAGACTAGATGTACAAAGGTGAGTGAGAAATGACTGTCCTCTCCCTGACTTTTTTTTTTTTGCGAATGCGGGCCTCTCACTGTTGTGGCCTCTCCCGTTGCGGAGCACAGGCTCTGGACGCGCAGGCTCAGCGGCCATGGCTCACGGGCCCAGCCGCTCTGCGGCATGTGGGATCTTCCCGTACCGGGGCACAAACCCGTGTCCCCTGCATCGGCAGGCGGACTCTCAACCACTGCGCCACCAGGGAAGCCTGTTCTCTCCCTGACTTTGAGCAATAGCTTCTGGTCTCACTGAGGACAGATTTTTCACCCCTGAGATGTCCATGTCCCCAGCATTCTGTACCAGCGGCATTCAGAGCTGGTGTATCTAAAATTTGTGTCCTTGCTAGATGTTCACGTGGTAAACAAGAGTTGGGAAGCTTCTCAGATCTGGGGCACGTGTGTTGTGGGTTCTAAACATTGTATGTGTGGGGAAGCGGGAGTGGTGCTGTGGTGGTGTGGTTTGGGAGGCGTGGTGCATCAGCAGTGGGGAACAAGGGTGGAAAGGGGAAGGAGGAGTAATTGCTTCCAGGCAAGAACCCAGGAGACCTGCCTGATTCCTGCACCCACAGATGTGCTGCTCCTCTTCAAGCTTTACCTCAGTGAATTCTGTTCCCTGATGAAGCTGGCTGGGCCTATTTTGTTGGGAATTCTAGAGACATGTCTCCCCTCCTGTCTGCTCTCACCCACGCCCCCTCACTACTGCTTCACTTGGGATGGGGTTGCATGCTTTGTGCCACTGCCAGGGAGATCACTTTTCTGAGCTCATAGAACTAAATATACCTAGTAACAACTGGTCCCTTGGCTCTTCAGAGAGCTGTTGAGCTGCAGCTCTAGCCAGTGCTGTATTCCCCCTGGTAAGGCAGGACTTTCAGGGAGCCTCCTTAGACCTTCCTGAGAGAAGAGCTGCTTGTTCTGAGTCCAAAATAGTAAATCCTTGTTGTGGGAGCCAAAAGTTGCCTCTTTGGTTTTGTTTTGGTTTTGCTTTTTGTTGCTTTTAAACTTTGTCTTATATCAGACACTAGCCATTAGCTGGATGTGGGACAGTGTTCAGAGCAATATGTGATAATGCCTACCTCAAGTATATTGGACATCAAAGTTCTAGTTCTGTACAATTTTCTTGTATGCCAAGTTTATGGCTGGGTAACTGGGACCGTCTATCAGAGGGTATATGGTTTGGTAGGGGAGGTAGACGCATAACAAGACTGATTAGGGTATACACAGGGACCGTGGGAGCACAGAATAATCATCTTTGATCAAGAAGCCCTCGTTGGGCTTCCCTGGTGGCACAGTGGTTAAGAATCCGCCTGCCAATGCAGGGGACACGGGTTCAAGCCCTGGTCCAGGAAGATCCCACATACCACGGAGCAACTAAGCCCGTGCGCCACAACTGCTGAGCCCGTGTGCTGTAGCTGCCGAAGCCCACGTGCCTAGAGCCTGTGTTCCGCAACAAGGGAAGCCACTGCAGTGAGAAGCCCGCGCACCGCTACGAAGAGTAGCCCCTGCTCGCCACAACTAGAGAAAGCCCGCGCTCAGCAACGAAGACCCAATGCAGCCAAAAATAAATAAATAAAGGAAAAAAAAAATTTTTTAATTAAGAAAAAAAAAGAAAGCCTCGTTATCTTCCTCAGGACCAACTGCCCCACCTCTAAGCTGCCCCAAATTGCGACTTATGTATAATACTGTTTGATACGGACAATTAATTTTTTCTTAATTTTAAGTAAAATGTAAACAAAAACATCTTCATAAAATGTTGCATTATAAAATTAATTTGTAATGAACGATCTACATAAAAACAATGTGCTTGCTTTGCAAACACAACCTCATGACAAGTCCCTTAGCCACCACCCTCCCTTGCAATCAAATTGTAGCCCTTAAGCCTCTCCAAAATAAAATTCCAGAGTTGTCACTGGAGCTCAGTGTTGCTAGACCTTTAAATTGTTTTTTTAAAGAGAGCTGGACCTTTGGGGTGAAATTTGATTTTTTAAAAAAATATTTATTTGGCTGAGCTGGGTCTTAGTTGTGGCATACGGGATCTTCATTGCGGCATGCAGGATCTTTTTAGTTGTGGCATGTGGGCTCCTTTAGTTGTGGCTTGCAGGCTCTTAGTTGCAGCATGTGGGATCTAGTTCCTTGACCAGGGATTGGACCCAGGCCCCCTGCGTTGGGAGTGTGGAGTCTTAACCACTGGACCACCAGGGAAGTCCCTGTGATTTTTAAATATAGTTTCAATTTATAAAGTGCCCTGTGGGCCATTAAAAGACATGCACAAAGGCAGTTTATGACTTGTGCAAACATGACTCATTTAATCCTTATCACACTCAAATGAGAGGGATAATTAGCCCTCATTTTGAGGGGAATACAGGCTCAGAGATGCTCAGTAGCTTGCCCAAAAGTCACATAGGAGGTGGTCTGTTTCTAAACTCTTTATATTTACAGTACACCGCCTTTCCTCCCCTTAAAGCCTCAGCTCGGTGCTTTGTGACCACCTACAGGGGTGGGAGGGAGACGTAAGAGGGAGGAGATATGGGGATATATGTATGTGTATAGCTGATTCGCTTTGTTATACAGCAGAAACTAACACACCATTGTAAAGCAATTATACTCCAATAAAGATGTTAAAAAAAAAAAAAGAAAAAAGCCTGATTGTTGCAGCCGCACTTCCTTGTTCTCTAAAGAGGTTCCATCCAGCATCTGGCCCTTCCTTCAGGTATAGCTTCTGTCGGCCCACACTCCTTGTTTGGCACCACCTTCTTGCTGGCCTTGTTTTCTGACCTTACTCTTTCTTTGCATGCTTTGTGGTACCAGCAGAGCCTGATGTGAGCCCCTGTGCAGATACTCCTTGCACTTTCTTCCCATGAGCTTCTCTGCTCTCCATACACCTCAATGACCAGACTTGGCTATAAAAAGCAGTCTATTTCTTGTTGGCTCCCTAAAAGTAGCTGGTATATCTCATCACATGGTTTCCTGGAGTTAGCTGATAATGGTAGAAAATCCTCTTCCTTGGGGATTTTGGCATTTCTGCTCCTAAGGCCTGCATGTGACAAGTGTTTCTCTAGTCTTAGATTAAGAGGGTCTGGGTTAGAGCCTAGGAGGACTAAAGTAGGGTATACCTTAAAGGACCCCTGATGAATCAAAACTAAAAAAGTTATGAGGATTAGAAATTTGATCTCTGTAAAGTTTATGTGAAACCTGACAACTTCTCATTATATCCACATTACTACTTTGTTTCAAGCCACCATTAGCTCACATCTTGATTATTGCAATTGCCACCTGGTTTCCCTGCATCTGCCCTTGTCCTCCTATAGTCTGCTTCTCAACACAGCGTTCAGAGAAATGCTTTTAAAGATGTAAATGCGATCGTGTCGCATATCTCTTCAAATTCCTCCAACAGCTTCCATCTCAGAGTAAAACTCAAAGTCCTTATGATGACCTACAAAAGCCTTTATGATCTGCACCCCTGTTGCTTCTCTGAGTTCATCTCCTACTAGTTACCACCTCACTTGTTTCTCTTTGGCCACACTGGCCTCCTTGCTATTCCTTGAACATACTTGTTCTTGGCTCAGGGCCTTTGCATTTGCCATTTTCTGTTCTTGGGATACTCTTCCAGTTATCCTGCTTGCCCTTCTCCAACATCTCCTTCAGATATTTGCTTAAAAGTCACTTTCTTTTTTTTTTTGGCGGTATGCGGGTCTCTCACTGCTGTGGCCTCTCCCGTTGCGGAGCACAGGCTCCGGACACGCAGGCTCAGCGGCCATGGCTCACGGGTCCAGCCGCTCCGCGGCATGTGGGATCTTCCCGGATCGGGGCACAAACCCGTGTCCCCTGCATCGGCAGGTGGACTCTCGACCACTGCGCCATCAGGGAAGCCTGAAAGTCACTTTCTTAATGAGACTTTCCTTGACACCTCTAATGAAGATGATAAATCACTAATACCACAACTCTTGGCCTTCCCTCTTGACCTTCCCTGCTTTATACAAATTATTGTCTCTCTCACCCAAATTGGATATTAGCTCAATGAGGACAAAGATTTTTGTCTGTTTTGTTTACTATTTACTGCATTTCTAGTGCCTGGAACATAGAAATCTTATATTTGTTGAATAAATGAATGAATGAATTTCTGCCTCCAGACTGACTGTCTCAGACTGCTTGTAACTGTGTCTTCCCTGATATGTCCTAGGGTCTGGTGTTTAAGGTCCAGTGATCTCATCACTTACTCATCACCCAGTGAGAGTAATCAGACTCTCAATAAAATTAACAAAATTGTTTTAAATTCGTTTTGAAAAATAAGTAACTGAGATTGACAAGAAATGTTCTGAAATAAAAGAGCCATGGAAAGAGGGGGTCAAGACATTAGAAAAATTTTAAAAGCATAAAATAAAATAAAATTAAATTAAAATAAAAAGTATAATAAAATAGTCAAGTGCTAGCAAAAAAATATGGCTTAGTGCAAAAGAATGGAGAGGCTAGAAATATACCCAACTATATATGTAGTTGTTATTACTTTATAATTACTTCTTATTAAATAGCATTTTTCCAAAAAGGGAATAAAAGACAGATAATTTTTTTTAAGGTCTAAGGCATTTATTTATTTATTTTAATTGAAGTATAGTTGGTTTACAATGTTGTGCTAGTTTCTGGTGTACAGCAAAGTGATTCAGTTTTTTATGTATTGATATATGTATGTGTATATATGTGTGTGTATATATATGTATATATGTGTATATATATATTCTTTTTCATATTCTTTTCCATTATAGGTTATTACAAGGTTTTGAATATAGTTCCCTGTGCTATACAGTTGGACCTTGTCCTTTATCTATTTTATATATAGTAGTTTATATCTGCTAATCCCAAACTCCTAATTTATCCCCCACTCACCCCCATTTCTCCTTTGGTAACTGTAAGTTTGTTTTCTATGTCTGTGAGTCTGTTTCCGTTTCGTAAATAAGTTTGTATCAGTTTTTTAGATTCTACATATAGGTGATATCATATGATATTTGTCTTTCTCTGTCTGACTTACTTCACTTAGTATGATAATCTCTAGGTCCATCCATTGCTGCAAATGGCATTATTTCATTCTTTTTTATGGCTGAGTAATATTCCATTGTGTGTATATACCACATCTTCTTTATCCATTCATCTGTCAAAGGACATTTAGGTTGCTTCCATGGAAAGACAGATAACTTAATAAATGGAGTTGGGATACTGGGTAGCAATTTGGGAAAAAAATGTTAAGAGTCACAATTTATAGCATACAATACATTGGATGTTAGGCGGTCTAAAGGGCTGACTATTAAAAAATCCAAACATGTTAAATACTTCAGTCAGTTTACCTTTCTAAGAATTGACAAAATCTCCTTGCTCTGGGCCCTTCACCATGTCACTTACCTAATTCTTATTAAAAAGTAGATTCTCTCGCCAATTTCAGATGAGACATTGGGGAGCTGGAGAACCTAACCCACACGTGTCAGAAGGAACCTGAGTTTAGTTGTGGGGGGAGGACACAGAGAACTGTTAAACTTAGGCACTGCTCTTGACTCCTCATCTCGCCGGAGGTCTTGACTTCCCTTCAGGATTCTAGCCTCCATGGGAATGTAGCTAGGCCGTACCTATACCCCAGGTAGTAGACTGCACTAGAGCTGTACTCCAGTATGTAGCTATTAGTCACATGTGGCCATTTAAACTTAAATGTAAATTAATTTTTTTAAAAATTTCAGTTCTTTAGTCATACTAGCCACATTATGAGTGCTCAGTAGCTGCCTGTGCCTAGTGACAGTTGTTTGGACAGGACAGATATTGAAGCTTTTCATTATTGCAGAAAGTTGTATTGGACAGTGCTACGTTATAGTTGTGGACATTGTCAAGTTCCTTGTGCTCAGCAGCCTATACCCTGACTAGGTTGAGAGTAATCCAGTGTGGTCTCTCTTCAAACTTCTCTCCTGAGTCTTTAAGCCCAGACGTCTTATGTCTGAAAAACCCAGGGGAGAAAATCATCCCTCGATTATGGGTTTAAGGAATCTGGGACATTCTGTCAATCATCTGTTCATTTAGTCAGCAACATTTGCTGACATTACTCTGGGTCAGACCCTTTCCTTTCTTGGACCCTGGGGATAATGAAAGGTGGATAAGAGACATTTCCTGAAAATTCTACTAAAATGTGTTCTTGTGAGCGTAGTGATCAGAGTTGCGTATTTCTTTGATGTTTGAGGCTCTGTGGAAAGCAGTGATCACTGTTCAATCTTATACATACTAATGTGGTTAAGGATTGGGCTGAATGAGTATCTGTGAAATTAATTACCAGTTAAATTTCTAAAAGCTTTGATTTCTTTTGCTTTTCTTTTTTCTTATAAAAGTATAGTGTGAAAAAAAATCCACATAACTAAAGGACAGCATATGCGGTACAGGGGAAAACTTTAGACTATAAAGTCAGATACCTTGGGTTGGAATACTAACTCTATCACTTATCAGCTGTAACCTTGGGCAGATGCTTCAGTTATCTAATGCTGCATAACAAACTTCCCCCAAACTTAGTGGCTCCAAACAACAAAAACATTTATTTTATCATGTTTCTGCAATCTTGGCTTGGCTTATCAGGGACAGCTCCTGTGTGTCCACTTGGCATCAGGTGAAGTAACTCAAAATCTAGGGGCTAGAATCACCTGAAGTCTCAGTCACTCACATGTCTGACTCCTGGGCTGGAAGACTCAGACAGCTTGTGCTGCTCAGACATTGCTAGCTCTAAATAGTCTTTACACATTATCTCTCCAGAATGATAGCTTCAGAGTAGCCAGGCTTCTTACATGGTGGCTCAGAGCTCCCAAGGCATGTGTCCCCAAAGGGAGTGAGCCAGGTGGAATCTATACTGCCTTTTCTAACCTAGCCTGGGAAGTCATTTGACATCATTGCTGCCACATTCTGTTTGTTAGAAGATGAGTCATTAATGTCAGCCTATATTCAAGGGCAGAAGAATTCAACTTTTATGGAAGGATTGTCAAAGAATTGTGGACATATTTTAAAATCATCACAGCAAGTAATTAAATCTCTTTAAACTTAATGTTTTGAGAATTTGGGGCAAACTGTGTTCTTTAAGACTATTACTGCTTTTGGGCTTCCCTGGTGGCGCAGTGGTTAAGAATCTGCCTGCCAATGCAGGGGACACGGGTTTGAACCCTGGTCCGGGAAGATCCCACAGCTGCAGAGCAACTAAACCCACGCGCCACAACTACTGAGCCTTGTTCTAGAGCCCGCGAGCCACAACTACTGAGCCTGCGTGCTGCAACTACTGAAGCCTGCATGCCTAGAGCCCGTGCTCCACAACAAGGGAAGCCACTGCAATGAGAAACCCGGGCACCACAACGAAGAGTAGCCCCCGCTCGCCGCAACTAGAGAAAAGCCTGCGAGCAGCAGCGAAGACCCAACGCAGCCTAAATAAATAAATAACTAAAGACTATTACTGTTCTCATTTGTAAAATAAGTGTGATAATTCATTAGTTGTGAAGATTAGATGAGAAAATATAAGCTCTTGGAATGTTGCTTAGTGTGTAAATGAGTGCTCAAAAGTTGTTAATTCTTCCTTTTCCATAATTAAAAAAATTTGAGGAAGGAATTTCTTATTCACGTTTATTTTTTCCTCAAACGAAACATATAACAAAAAAGAAAAGGCAGTCTAGTTAGTAAGTAGGACATATTCACATGGAAGGATACATGGGTGATGTGATACACTTGTACATCCGGCAGGTGGGATGTGCTGTGGCTAGCTAGGTGACCTGTGAGGAGATCTTAGTGGGCTGGCTCCCAGGTATCTCTTGTGACTTATGTGCTTTCCCTTGCAGTTCCTGAGGGAAGACCTCAATTACCACGACCCAACGGTGAAACACAGCACCTTCCATGGTGAGGATAAGCTCATCAGCGTAGAGGACTTGTGGAAGGCATGGAAGTCTTCAGAAGGTAATAGGCAGCTTGGTTGTCAATCCTAGTTGCCGGAAGGTTTAGAGAAGAGAGAAGAAGATGGGTAGCAATTTGGCCTTTAAAGGACATGAGTATAAAATGCTTAGTAAAGAGCAAATTACTGAAATGGTTCTATGTACAGTGACTGAATAGAGACTGTATAGAGACTGAGTAAGACTGAAGAGAGTCACTGTGCTGAGAATAGGGGAAGATGCTCCAGAGTTGGAGTTGTTCTCATTAGAATTCTTATCGAATCCTATCCTATCCCTACACCTCTCCTTACCAGCTCCCCCCATCCCCCAAAGGAACCTCACAGCTTTGGCTGCTTCATCTCCAGAGACAGGGAGCTTGCTGGCCTTTTGAGGCAGCCCCTCTCTTCTGAAGCTCCCCACTTGGTCCTGGCTCTGCTGAGTCCTAGATGATTCAAAGGTTGGGTCGAAGTGCAGTTGAACTCTCTCCCGAGTCTTCTCTTCCAGGTTAAAGAGCCCTAGTTCTTTGAAGAAAACATTTTTTTCCAGCCTCCTCTTCGCCTTGGTCTCCTGCATGTGGACACTTTTGTTAATGTATTTCTTAGATCATGGCTCCTACAGTTGGGCGCAGACCCCCAGGTGTGGTTTGATCAGCACAGAGCCGAGCAGGACCATCCGCTTCTCAGTTCTGGACCCTGTGTGTCTGTTAATGCAGTCTGATTAGATACTGGTACCCTCAGCAGTCAAATCGCTCTGCTGACTCATGTTGAACTTATTAAATTAAAACTTTAGGGCTTCCCTGGTGGCGCAGTGGTTGAGAGTCTGCCTGCCGATGCAGGGAACACGGGTTTGTGCCCTGGTCTGGGAAGATCCCACATGCCACGGAGCGGCTGGGCCCGTGAGCCATGGCCGCTGAGTCTGCGCATACGGAGCCTGTGCTCCGCAACGGGAGAGGCCACAACAGTGAGAGGCCCGCGTATGCAAAAAAAAAAAAAAAAAAAATTAAAACTTTAGCTCTTTAGATCTTTTTCATGTGTAAGACTGCTAAACCATGATTACCTTTTTTTTTTTTTTCTCCTAGAGCATTTGCTTCAGAATTCTGAGTGAAAGAGCATGTCTAATTGTATGAGGCTTGACAGGGAAGGAAAAAACAGTGCCTTAGCCTTCTATTTGTGTCTATGGCTAGAGCTTCCTTTGATACTAATAAGAATGGAAGCAATCTCTCCCCTGGGTCTCTTAGGGTATGTCTTGATGCTAAGAAGAGTTAAAAATAAGTGACCACCAGCATTCCTGGTTTTTCAGATGAGGAACCTTAGGCCTAAATTTATTTATTTATTTATTTATTTAATTAAAAAATTTTTTTTTAACATCTTTATTGGAGTATAATTACTTTACAATGATGTGTTAGTTTCTGCTTTATAACAAAGTGAATCAGCTATACATATACATATATCCCCATATCTCCTCCCTCAGGCCTAAATTTATAAAGTTACTTGTTCATTGTATTTAGTAAATAGTGGAGCCAGGACTTAGACCTGGACCTTCTGCTCTCTAGGCCAGTGCTTTCCCATACCACGTGGTTGAAAGCAATGGTCTGGTTGTAGAGAAGACCAGTTTTGGTAGGAATGAGGCAGTTTCTATTTTTGTTTAAATTCTTACCTAGGGGGCTTCCTTGGTGGCATAGTGGTTAAGAATCTGCCTGCCAGTGCAGGGGACACAGGTTCGAGCCCTGGTCCGGTAAGATCCCACATGCTGCGGAGCAATTAAACCTGTGCGCCACAACTACTGAGCCTGCGTGCCACAACTACTGAAACCCGTGTGCCTAGAGCCCATGGCAAGAGAAGCCACCACAGTGAGAAGCCTGAACACTGCAAGGAAGAGTAGCCCCTACTTGCCACAACTAGAGAAAGCCCGCGTGCAGGAATGAAGACCCAGTGCAGCCAAAAATAAATAAATTAAAAAAGAAAATTCTTACCTAGGATTATGGAATTTCAGTTCTGGAAGGGATCATCTATAATAGAGATGGAGAACATTAGATTTAAACAGGAAGACCTGGATTTTTTAAAAAATATTTTATTTATTTATTTGGCTGCTCTGGGCCTTAGTTGTGGTATGCGGTATCTTTGTTGCCACTTGTGGGATCTTCATTGTGGCATGTGGGCTCTTTAGTTGAGGCATGCAGGATCTTTTAGTTGCGGCATGTGGGATCTAGTTCTCTGACCAGGCCGAACCTGTGCCCCCTGCACTGGGAACATGGAGTTCTAATCCGTGGACCACCAGGGAAGTCCCAGGAAGACCTGGATTCTAATCCTGGTTGTAGGATGGACAGGCTGATGCTTGTTAGCTCTGTTTTTAATCAATTTAGAAGAAGCATAATTTAGCTATATAGATAGCTTTCTGGAAATTGTTATCCTTGTGGGGGCTTTTGTTTAATAAGCTCCTGAGCAACTCAGGCTGTCTACTGATGAGAGATCAAGCACAGAAATGATCTTTGGAATGATACCAGCACTGCCAGGAAAAATCTTCTAACAGTACTATTTAATTTTAGTTTTCTTCTTTTTCTGTAATAACTTGAGGCCATGGCGCCTGGGTTTTAAGAGAGGGTGTCAAAAGTAGGAACTTAGAATGAAAGATGGCAGGGAGAGCATTCCTGACCTTCTCTGAAAGCCAAAGAGAAGTAGCTGGGAAGGGAAAGTGACCAAGAGAGGGCAGAAACAGAGGGATTAAATCATAGTATTAGAAAACAGCTCAAGACAATTTTCTGGTAAGAACTTTATTTCTGGACTCAGCAACTAATCGGAACACTACCAAGCATGTTCTAAATGACAGGAAGATGGAAGACAATGGAGTGAGTTTTGCAGAGATGGTACCCGTTACTGATGAGCAGAGAAAAACATTTCAATGCACAGTGATGTAGCTCATAGCTAAGCTAGAAGTGATATATATGTACCATTTTAAGATTTGCTCACCATGTGTCATGCCTGATGGTTTGACAAACTAAAAGTGAGAACCTTCTTGTGTACTATTTCTCCCAACAGTTTTTTTCATTCCAAGTAAGGCCCCTAATCTCTCTGGAGTTATGATTTCCAGAGCTACATGTGCGGTACATGTGCCTCTCACTATTGTGGCCTCTTGCGGAGCACAGGCTCCGGACGCGCAGGCTCAGTGGCCATGGCTCATGGGCCTAGTCGCTCCGCGGCATGTGGGATCTTCCCGGACCGGGGCACGAACCTGTGTCCTCTGCATCGGCAGGCGGATTCTCAACCACTGCGCCACCAGGGAAGCCCGGAGTAGCAGTTCTTTAACAGAAGAGATGCCAGGTGAATTTTGTAGAATCTTTGAGCAGTAGAATTGTTGTTTGTATGTTTGAGCCAATGGAAACAGTAACTATGCCCTTTGTAGTGAAGGGTGGTGGGAGGCATTGACCTAAGAGGATTCCCTTCTAAAGCATGGCTTCCATTCTTCTAAACAAAGTGCAGTGTTACTGTTTCTTCTCCCTTTTCGTGGACATGAGATTTAAAAAGATGTTGTCTGCCAAACAAAGCATATTTCTTAATAATTTCTTTACCCATTTTTATGGATCAAAGGCACCTTAACCATCAATTTTGATTCTAACTAAAGAGTATGATTCCAGCTAAAAGCAAAATAACCTGGTATTCTAGTGTCACTCTGAACTTTGTCTTGAGAAGATGTTTTTGTTTTTTTAAAAAATAAATTTATTTATTTATTTTTGGCTGCATTGGGTCTTTGTTGCTGCACATGGGCTTTCTCTAGTTGTGGTGAGCAGGGGATACTCTTTGTTGCGGTGTGCAGGCTTGTCATTGCAGTGGCTTCTCTTGTTGCGGGGCATGGGCTCTAGGCGCATGGGCTCAGTACTTGTGGCACACAGGCTTAGTTGCTCTGCAGCATGTGGGATCTTCCCAGACCAGGGATCGAACCCGTGTCCCCTGCATTGGCAGGCAGGTTCTTAACCACTGCACCACCAGGGAAGTCCCGAGAAGATGTTTGTTTTCTACTAGGCTTTTGGAAATAAGAAAATAAGCTGACAGATCTCCTATTCAGTCAGTTCGTTTGTAGGACAGGATTTTTTATAGGAGCAGTAGAGTAGTACTGGAGAACCAGGAGGGTTTTAGGGAGAAAACTCAGCAGAACTGGCCTCTCTATTGACATAACACAGGGAGCCAGGTGGCATTGGACTTTTGTATAAACCATTTCAAAAGTCAGATCAATATAAAAGAGTTGGCATCCCCTTTTTGCTTTTATATAAACCTGACGAGAGATCTATTTGTTCTGTTCTTTTAGCTATTTAGAAATTACTTTGCTAAGTGAATCTTCAAGTCATTTAGTTAAATTCCTCAACCATAGTTGTTTGTTGCTATATTTTTTGGGGAAAAGGTACAACTGGCTTTTTCTTTCTCTTACATTCTTTCAGGTATAAATATAAAATTACCATGATGTGTTAAATCATTACATCAACGCTGGTTGTTTTTTGTTATCTGAAGAAAATGAACTTATCACAGTCATTTTCTATTTATATTACATAGCTATTTGAGGGTAAAATGTCTTACTTGTATCCACATTTAATAAAGGAAACTGAGCATCTCTTACCTATTTCTGTTCCCAAGTCCTGAGGATTCTACCTCTTTAATATATTTTATGTGCATCTCCTATGATACTGTTTTAGCTCAACTTCCTCTTTTGAAAGAGATTTATTGAGTTGTAATTGACAATAAAATAAGGTATAAATATTTAAAATGTACAATTTTCAAAGTTCTGACACATGTATACAACTCTGAAACCATCACCACAATCAAGATAGTGAATATATTCATCACCCCTACAATTTTTCTCACAGCCTTTTGTGATCTCTCCCCTCCTACCTCTCAGACAACTACTGATCTTTCAGCTGCTATAGGAGTGTTTGCATTTTATAGAATTTTATATACATGGAATAATACAATATACACTTAAAAAATTGGCTTCTTTCACTTAGCATAATTATTTTGAGATTTATTCATATTGTTGCATATCTAAATATTTTATTTATTTTTATTGCTGAGTAGTAGTCCATTGTCTAAATATACCACAGTTTGTTTATCCATCACCTGCTGATAGACATTTGAGTTATTTCCAGTTTTTGGTTATTACAAATAAAGCTTCTATGAACATTCATGTACAAGTCTTTCAATGGGCACATATTTTCTTTTCTCTTAGGTAAATATCTAGTAATGGAATGGCTAGATCACATGGTAGGTATACATTTTTAAAAAACTGTTGGACCGTCTTCAAAGTAGTTGTATCATTTTACATTCCCAGCAGCAGTGTATGACTTTCAGTGCTTGCACATCCTTACCAGCACTTGGTATGGTCAGTCTTTTAAATTTTAGCTATTCTAATAGTGTAGTGTTATTACATAGTGGTTTTATTTTGCATTTAGCTGATGACTAATGATGTTGGGCATCTTTTCATGTGCTTTAACTGCCATTCATATATCTTTTTTGGTGGATTATCTGTCCAAATCTTATGTCTTTTTAAAAATTGGGTTGTTTGTTTTCCTATTGTTGAGTTTTTAGAGTCCTGTATATATTCTGGATATAAATCCTTTATGAGACGTATGCTTTGCAAAGATTTTCTCTCAGTCTATGGCTTATCATCCTCTTTACAGTGTCTTCTAAAGAACAGAAATTTTTAATTTTTCTGAAGTCCAGTTTATCAATTTGTTCTTTTATGGATCATGCTTTTGGTATCATGTATAAGGAATCTTTGCCTAACCCAAGCTTACACAAACATTTTCTCCTACCTTTCCTTCTAGAAGTTTTATAGTTTTAGGTTTTACATTTGGGCCTATGATCTGTTTTGTATTAATTTTTGTATATTGTGTTAAGTATGGATTTTAGTTCTTTTTTGTGCTTGTGGATGTCCCAATTGTTCTAGAATCATTTGTTGAAAATTCTATCCTTTCTCCACTGCATTGCCTTGCACCTTTTGTCAAAAATCAGTTGTCCATATAAACATGGGTTTATTTATGAACTCTCTATTCTGATCTACTGATCTATTTGTCTGTCTTTATGTCAATGCCATGCTATTTTGATTACAATAGCCTTATAGTAATTCTTTCAGTCAGACAGTATTATCCCTCCAAGTTTGTTTTTCTTTTTCAAAGTTGTTTTGGCTGTTTGTCCTTGAACCAGCTTGTCAATTTCTACAAAAAACCCTACTGGGATTTTGACTGAGATTGCATCAGATCTATAGATTAGTTTGAGAGAGCTGACATCTTAACAATATTTAGTTTTCTGACCTATGGACAAAGTATATCTCTCCATTTATTCAGGAGATAACACTTTCAGCAATGTTTTGTAGTTTTCAGGATACGGGTCTTTCATATATTTTGTCATATTTGTTTCTAAGCATTTCATAGGTTTTGTTCCTATTGTAAATAGTATTTTTTAAATTGTGGTAAAATATACATAACATACATTTTACTATTAAATGGTATTAAAATGTTAATTCCTGATTGTTTCTTTATATAGAAATATAATTGATTTTATATATTGATCTTGTATTCTGCAACATTGCTAAACTCACTTATCAGTAGGATACCATCAGATTTTCAAATTAGACAATCATGTCTGCTGGTAAAGAAAGTTTAACTTTTTCTTTTCCAGCCTGGATGCCTTTAAAAAATCTTTTTCTTATTTGATTGCCCTAGTTAGTATCACCAGTACAGTGTTGAAGAGAAGCAGTAAGAGCAGACATCTTTATCTTGTTTCTGATATTAAAGGGAAAGCATTCAGTCTTTCGCCATTAAATATAACATTCGCTGTGGGTCTTTTTGTTTGTTTGTCTGTTTGTTTTTGTAAAAGACCTTTGTTACATCAAGGAAGCTACCTTCTATTCCTAGTTTTCTGAGAGCTTTGATCAGAAATGCATGTTGGATTTTATCAAATGAGTTTTCTGTGTCTTTTGAGATGATTGCCTGGTTTTTCTATTTTGTTTGCTAATGTGATAAATTATATTGACTGATTTTTCCATGTTAAACTAACTGCATTCTTGGGATAAACCCCACTTGGTCATCTTCTTAATATATATTTGGATTTTACTTTTTAAAAATTTTATTTTTAATTTTTCTATTAAAATGTTTAAATGGAAGTATAGTTGATTTACAGTATTATATTAGTTTCAGGTGTACAGCATGGTGATTTAGTGTTTTTTACAGATTGTACTCCATTAAAAGTTATTACAAGGTAATGGCCATGGTTCCCTGAGCTATACAATATATCCTTGTTGCTTATCTATTTTATACATAGTAGTTTGTATCTCTTAATCCCACATCCCTAATTTTCCCCTTCCTCCCCTTGCCTCTTCCATTTGGTAACCACTAGTTTGTTTTCTGTATTTCCTATTTGCTAAAACTTTGTTTCAAACTTGTGCACCTTTGTTAGTGAAGGATATTGGTTTGTCATTTTCTTTTCTTGAAATTTCTTTGTTTTTGGTATCAGGATAATGCTGACCTCATAGAATGCGTTGGGAAGTATTCCTCTTCAATTTTTTCAGAAGACTTCATACAGAATTGTTATATTTTTCCTTGAATATTTGGGAGAATTCACCAGTAAAGCTGTTTGAGCCTGGTGTTTTCCTTTGTGGGACGGGTTTTTTTTTTTTCCTACAGTATCAATTTCTTTAATAGGTATAGGTTATTTACTTCTTCTCTAGTGAGCTTTTGTAGTTTGTGTCTTCAAGGAATTTGTCCATTACATTAAGTTGCCAAATTTACTGGCATACATTTGCTCATAACATTCCCTTATTATTCTTATAATATGCCTTAAATCTGTAATGATGTATCATTCCTGATGTTGGTAATTTGTGTCTTCTCTCTTTTTTTTACTGATCTTGTTAGATTTTATTAATTTTATTGATCTTCTCAAAGAATCAGTATTTGGTTTCAAGGATTTTCTCTATTGTTGTTTATTTCATTGACTTTTACTTTGAACTTTATTTCCTCTGATTACTTAGGGTTTAATTTGCTCTTTTTTTCTAGTTCGTTAAGGTGGAAGCTAAGGATATTGATTCAAGACCTTTCTTTTTTTTTCTAATATAGGCGTTCAGTGCTATAAATTTCCTCTAGGTCCTGCTTTAGCAGCATTTCACAAATTCTAGTGTGTTGTAGTTTTTTGCTTTTTTCCAACTGATTTATTCATAGCATAGACAGAGTGAAAATATCTAAAATGAAAACACAACTGATGGTAAATGCTTATTTTCACCTTTTTGGGGGGCCTGATATAGTCTTTAATAACTTAGCATCCCTTAATGTGTTCCAACTTGAGGGATTATTTTTGCCCTAGAAATGCATACCTCTGAAATCTGTCTTATACCTTAGTATTGGCTCTTCACTATCTTAGATGATGTGTTTTGTTTTTATTTTCATTCAGCTTAAAATACTTTGTTTCCTTTTTGATATCTTCTTTGATTCATGAATTATTGAGAAGCAAGTTATTTAGTTTCCAAATATTGGGGATTTTTTTTAGAGATTTTTCTGTTATTGATTTGCATTTCAAATCCATTGTGGTCTGAGGACATACTTTATATTTAATATTTTTAAAATATTTTAAGACTTCTTAAAAAATGTACCTGAACATGATCTATCTTGGTAAATGTTCCATGTGCCCTTGGCATTTGTTGGGTAGAGTGTTCTGTAAAATTCAGTCTGGCCATGTCAGTTTATGGTTTTTCAAGTCTACTATATCTTTGCTGATTTTCTGCCTACTTGTTCTATCAATTAATGAGAGAGGAGTATTTTAATTTCCAACTATAATTGTGGATTTACCTATTTCTCCTTGCAATTAATTCTGTGAGTCTTTGCTTCATTTTGAAAGTCTGTTAACTAGGTGCATACAGATCTAGGATTATTATGTCTTCTTGATGAACTGACCTCTTTATTATTATGAAATGACCTTCTTTATCCCTGGTAATATACTTTGCCTTGAAATCTACTTTGATATTAATATAGCTTTCTTTTGAGAATTGTTAGTTTGGTGTATCTTTTTCCATCTATTTTTAACCTATTTGTGCTTTTCTATTTAAAGTGCATTTCTTATAGACAGCATATGGTTGAGCCCGATTTTTTTTTTTTTTTGCAATAAGACAGTCTCTGCCTTTTCATTGGGGTGTTTAAACCATTTACATTGAATATGTTTATTAATATGGTTAGATCTGAGTCCATCATCTTGCTGTTCATTTCCTGTTTTTCCCATCTGTTCTTCGTTCACTCTTCCTTATTTTCTACCCTCTTTTGGATTAATGAGTATTTTTTATAATTCCAGTTTATCTTCTTTGTTGGCTTAACTTTTTGCTTTGTCATTTTAGTGGTTGTTTTAGGAGGTAAAATACACATCTTTAACTTATCACAGTCTATTTTCAAGAGATAATAGTACCTCTTGCCACATATAGTATAAGAACCTCCCAACAGTGTATTTCCATTTCTGCCCTCTCAACCTTAGTTTCACTCTCTGCACAGTGGCCTGGAAATTTTCTCACAGCCATAAGCTGGGGCAATTGTATGATTTGCCTCATTTGTTTACCAGCTCTCAAGATCACTGTCCATTGTAGGCTGATGTCCAGTGTCTTGAAAACCATTGTTTCATATGTTTTGTCTTTTTTTTTTTTTTTTGGTTGTTTCATGAGGCAGGGTGAATTCCATCCCTGTTACTTCATCTTGGCCTAAAGCAGAAGTCTTAGTTTAATCATCTTTTGCTTTGCTTGAATGTTTTCATACTATTCTTCTTGGCCCAGTCTAACTCTACTGCAGTTTGTATTTTAGTTGGTTCCAGAGAGATCTTTCTAAAACAAATATCTGACCAAGTCTCTGCTTTTCAGTGGCTCCCCATTTCTTTTTTAAATAATGAAACAAACATGCTAAGACACCAAATTTCTGTGTGGAGTAAATATTACTAAATGGAACCTGGAGAAATAAAGGTATTGCTAAAAATTTTACAAGTAAATTCCTACATAATCATATATAATAACCATATATTATTTTGAAAAGATAAATATTGATTTTTCTATTGGTCAGGTAACAATTTGTATAGAACTAGCTTTTAATTTAAATCACAACTGCTGTCTCATTTGGAACTCAATAAAATATTGAAAACTCAGTAGTTGTTGACAAAATTAATTATTACAGGGCTTCCCTGGTGGCGCAGTGGTCAAGAATCCACCTGCCAGTGCAGGGGACACGGGTTCGAGCCCTGGTCCGGGAAGATCCCACATGCCGCAGAGCAACTAAGCCCGTGAGCCACAACTACTGAGCCTGTGCTCTAGAGCCCATCAGCCACAACTGCTGAGCCCGTGTTCCACAACTGCCGAGCCCGTGTGCTGCAACTGCTGAAGCCTATGTGCCTGGAGCCTGTGCTCCATGACAAGAGAAGCCATCGCAATAAGAAGCCCACACAATGAAGAGCAGCCACTGCTCACCACAACTAGAGAAAGCCCACTCGCAGCAACGAAGACCCAATGCAGCCAAAAATAAAATAAATAAATTTATTAAAAAAGATTAATTGTTACAGAAAATGCCACTGATTTTTTCATGTTTATCTATGAGATGTTAGTCAGATGCATTGACATTAACCCACTTGTAATCTCAAAATGAATTACCTCAATTAGGAAAAAAAGATCAATATGTACATATATGTAAAAATCTGGTTGTCTTCTCTTATATTCTGAGAATTTCTTAATATTTTCATGCTGTCATTCCTTACTCACCTCTGTAGTATTGGCCTCAGTAGGTACTGTTTCTCTCTTCCAATTTGTGCAAACATGCCTGCAAAAAACAAACAAACAAAATTAACTGAGTACCTTCTACATACCAGGCATTGTGCCAGATTACTTTAGCATACCAGGCTCAGGCTCGTTTCTGTGCTCCACTTATTTTCATATTTTCTATCACTGTTTATCACACATCCTTCTCTGTACCTGCACTGATTTATCTGCAATTATTACGATATGCCATTCTCTTTCATCCTTTGATGCTTTCTCATATAGTGTTCCCTCTGTCTTCCTTTGTTGATCTAGTTAAATCCTACTTAATAATTAAGACTCAATTTCAGTATACCCTTCTTTAGGAAGTCTTCCCTGAAAACCACAGGCTAGGTTAGGTGCCTTCTGTGTTCCCACAGCCTCTTACATTTATCTCATCACAGCACTTAGCACACTAATTGCAACTATCTGTTCCCCTCCCTTTTTATTTCCCCACCAGACTGCTTGAGGGCATTATCTTATATGATTCCATATCTTAACACATAGCCCAGGACCTGGCCCAGAGCAGGGATGTGGAAGACAGGAGTTTGTCCTTGGGTCTGCCATTGTGTGATGTTATACGAGTTGTTTGGCTCATTCAACATTCCAAACTCTAGGTTCCCTTACTACTCTGCAGCCATGATGCCAGTCTTTCTCTAATCTGGTCTCTGCTAGCCATGTAGCTTCTTTATAGGTGGTGTTCACTAGTGTGTCCTTTTGGGCTCTGGAAGACTTGGTTTCTGCCAGGCAGCCTAGTGGGCCTATCACATGAGGCCTAAGTGAAAGGGCCAGATTCTTTTTGCAGTAACGGTTTAGGGCTTGGTATTGATACCATGTTAGAAAACTAACATAGTATCTGCCTTACTCTAGGCTCAGATGACAAACTGCTAGTGAGAGCCAGAGGGAAACCACTCAGAGAAAAACCACAGGTCTAGGCTGCAAACTATCTTTAGGGAGGGCCACTTTGTTAAGATTCTGTAGGTGTCTTGGAATGCTTTCTCTCCACAGTAGTCAGATAAGAAGCTAGGCTTTGTGATGCATTTTCTGACTCTCTCTGGCAATCAGTCACTCCTTTCTCTGTGCCCTCACCTCACCCCATACATCCCTCTTACCTAGCACTTATCACACTGTATTATACTCACTTAATTTCCTATATGTCTCCTTCTCTAGAAAAGAGCCCTGGATGATGGAGATCATCCAGATTGATCTCTGTAACCAACCAAGGATCTACTAGAGTAGAAGCCAGTGAAAGCTTAGTGAATGAAGGAGTGAATGAATGGTGATAATAATGGATAATATTTGTTTAGCACTTACTGTATGCTAGGAACTTCTCATATCTTCATTACACTCTTATGATGTGAGAACTCTGATTCTCACCATTAGGTGACAGAATGAGGCACAGAAAGGTTAGGTAACTTGTCCATGATCTTACATCTAGTAAGTAGCAAATCTTGAATTCAATCCAAGTCACTTGGTTCCAAAGTCCAAATTCTTAACCATTGTGCTATATCTGACTGGCTGACCAAAAGACTGACCAAAGGCTGACCAAGTGACCAACTAACTGACTAACAGCTGTGTGAAAGAGAGGCAAAGAAGGTACTGGTAACTTTTCTGCCAGACATAGTTCTTTTGGGATGTGAGTTTGAAACTACAAAAGTGAGGGCTTTATTTGGAGGCACCACCAGTCCATTAGGGGAAAGACATACTGATTCAGGAGCCCATTTCTTACTGCTTATTCTTTCTCTGACAAGAAAAAGGATTGGCCAAGGCCAAGGATCTGTTCTGGCATATCCCTGGAGGTATCACTATAGCTCGTGTGCTAGGAGTAGTACTTACTGTTCCATCTGCCTGGAATGCCCTTCCCGCAAGTATGCACATGGCTCATGACTTCATTTCATTTTCTCCTCAAATGTCATCTCGTCAAAGAGGCCTTCCTTGATCTGGTCTGATATAGCACTACTCTTTATCCTCTTACCCTGCTTTATTTTTCTTCTTGTATTTATCACTACCCAACATACAATTATTTGTTACAGTGTTTTAGTTTGTCTCTCTCCACCAGAATATAAACACTAGGAATCTGTGACTCTTTTGTGCACTGTTATATTCCTAGCTTCTAGAGCAGTGCCTGGCAAGTAGTAGGTACTCAATAAAAATTTCCCCCCAATGAATAAATGAATTTGGAGTTTTGGACCGACTGCTTTCAAGGCCTTTTATCATCTGGCCTCAGCAGTGCCTCACCCTCCTTGTCCCTATATATAACCCTTGGACTCCAGGCAGACGGGAGTCAGAGTTCTCTGGACAGGCCCCACACTTTATAGTTCTGTGTCTTTGCTCATGATTTTAAAATGGACTCCAAAGAGTTTCAATAAGTGAAGAGGTAGAGCTGGGTTTTAAGGGTTAGTTGGTGTTTATCAGGCCAGGAAGAGGGAAGAGAGCTTTTCCAGAAACAGCAAAGATCTAGAAGTCTGAGAGCAATGTTCAAGGATAAATAAGTAAATAGTGCAAGATACTGATTCTAGAAGAAGACTGAGAAGCTAAAAGCTATAACAGAGGCAGCATGTAGGGTAAAGCTGTGAAGTTTGGGTCAATGGTTTCCAACTGTACAAGACAATCAACTGGGGTGCCCCAAGAGAATATAATAGCTTGTATTTATATTGCATTTATTTTTATCTCATTTAATTTTTATGTATGTTTTACAGTATACCTAATGTTAGTACATATATCTAATTTATAAACAGATATTCTTATATTGGCAATGTGTGCTCAAATTTTTTTTTACATGTAGATTATGTCATTAGAAAGGTTGGAGGCTACATAGTCAGTCACCTTGTGCATTTCTTTTATAAAGGACTATTTGTTGTGGAAAACTCCAGAGGTTGGCTTTCTCCGATTCTGTGTAGTACTGTTTGTCATTTTGCCCAGAGATGTAGTCTTTGATGTCTCTAGGAGCAAAATGGACAGGCTTAGAAGGATGAGAGAATCATGACCTTAGAAAACTCTCTTTTGCTTGCATGTCCTCCTGGGGTTTGGTCGTGTGAGTCACTTGGAGTCTCTATCTGTACTAAGCTCCCCTGGCCAAATTCTGTCTCCTTTTACTGTCAGCCACAGCTCTCTGTACTTGCTGTTACCTTCTTCCTCACTTTGGCTCAGGGATTCTTCCCATTTTCTCTTTTGGAATGAGAAAGCAGAACAAGATTTTTAACTTTTAGATACTTGAACCTTAGGAACAAGGGGCCCTAATATCTCACCTTGACTGTTGAGTGAGATCTTCATGCTGGGACACAGGGTTGCTGTCTGACAAGGATGCAGCTCGTCCTGGCTTACTTTGTTCAGACTGCAGTGACTCTGAGTGGGCAACACCATACTGCCAAGCCTTACCTAGGTAGGGCATCTGCCAGGTAACAGAATAATATGTGGAGCACAAAACCCAAAAAACAAGTGCCTTGAGGTTTGTCCTGACATGCTGAAGTCATCATCCTTTTCTGCAAAGCTTAGTTCTGTAGGGACTGACTATGTTCAGAGTCCATCCTTATTGGAGTGTAGTGGTCTCCTTACAGACCCTCTGCCTCACTTAGTGTAGTGTTTAGAGCAGTAGTTCTCAGTGGGGGGCAGTTTTGTTCCCCAGAGAACGTTTGGCAGTATCTGGAGATACTTTTGATTGTTATGACTGGCAGCATGCTACTGGCATCTGGTGGGTAGGTGCCAGGGCTATTGTTAAACATCCTACAATGCATAGGACAGCCCCCAACAACAAAGAATTAACCTGTCCAAAAGGTCAGTGCTGCAGAGACTGAGAAACCCCGGTCTAGAGTGACTTCTGTCTTCACTGCAGTGTAGGGCACAAGTGGAGGAGTTCCTGCATGCCAAGCATTTATGCTCAGGCTTGTATCAGGTCGTCTTCCCCGTAGACAGAAGACCCTTGTGGCACCGCTGGCCTCAAGCCTTTCAAGCAACAATACGTGACGTGGCCTTTCTACTCCATATGCCATGCTGGGTGAGGCCAAGCTCCCTTGACAGTAGGGGCAGGAATGTGTTCTCTGCACTTTGCAGGCTAGCACTTGTCTGTCTGCCTCACATCTTGTGCCACTCTGCTAGGCCTTCATTACCTAACACTCTGGACCGTAGCAAGTGATCACGTTGATAATGTATGTGGAGATATATTCATTTTCAGGAATAAAAGGCCAGTCTATTCTACTTTCCTCAACACTTCTTTAACCCCAGTTCTGTCATCCCTCCTTTCCCAAGCCCTAGGATTTGAGCATATCTCTTGGAAATTAATCTTTCTCTTCCCTCCAATGTATTCTAGTCTGGAAATTAGATATTCAACCAGGCAATGACTAAACGCTCACCGCCTAAGCCTCCGGGATCTTGTCTTCTAGGATGCAATCAATCTGAGTGCACTAGACCTGCCTCATTTCCTCTCCTGGAACCTTTCCTGTGCCTCTGCAAATGGTCTAATCTACCTTCAAAGTCTCTTGGCTTCAGAACTTTCCTCCTGAGCTCCAGCAGCTTCTTGGGGACATGGAGAGATTAGAGCATTTTTGTCTTCTATTGTTTCATTCGGAATGTTTCCCTGAGTGTCTGCTTTGTACCGTGTGCTGGGCTCCCCTATGGGAGGTAGAAGGATGAAGGGTCAGAGCCCAGCCTTCCAACTTCTCTAGTTTATATGCGAGTAACAGAAACAACCTAAGATCTGAGGTGTGCCTACCAGAGGAATGCTGATTTTTGGACAAACATTTCAGAGGTTAACCTCCACCTGAGCTGTATATTTGTCTAGGAAGATTGTGGCTGCTGTCTGGAGGCCCACATTCAGAACATTTCTGGAACTCCTCATTTAGGGTAGTTTTTCTTTCAGTAAATTCTTATTGATGCCACTGTATAAGAGGCACTATTTTAGCGACAAAGGGGTGAGCAAAAATGAATAGGATGTGGTCCCTGCCTTCAATGTCTCCTGACTATTAAGGGGAAATTAGAAAGCATTCTGATGAAAGACAGTTTTGGGGAAAGATATGTATCTTAAGAGAGGAGGGTGATAAATCTCACCATTTCATTCTGCTTCAAAACTTTTTTGGCTTCTTGCTGCTCACAGTGGTAGTTTTCAACTTGAGAAATGTACAGATTCCTTTTAAGGGAAATCATTTATCTTGGGCCTGCAAAGCTGGTTTTATTTAATGGTATTTAAGTATGTAGAAACATAAAATGAGGTTTAAGTTGCTATATAAAATTTGTGTACAAATATAAACAAAAACACACTGATACATTAAATAAAAGCAAATTTCAAATCCAATAAAATGACATGTTTTTGCTGAAACCCAGTTGCTCCCACCCAAGGCTCTTTAAGTTCAGCATAGCTGTATTACTGGGTGCTATATGGTGACTCAGTCCTCCCACCATTTTTCTCTATTCAAGCTCCTATGAAACTTTGATTTATATAATACATCTTGATGTCATTTGACTTTTACTTGGCTTGAACATATTCCTTGCATGTTAAGTCCTCTTCTGTTCCTTTATTGTTGATTCTTGACAAAGTATGGAAATAAATTTGTTATATATGTGGCTAAATACCACAGAAATATTAAAATTATTTTACAAGGATTATTTTTATGGTTGTCCATTTAAAAAAATCACAGTCTTATAGTATTGAGGAAATGATTAGGTACAGTGATCCATGTATGGTAATGACATGATTTACCATGTTGTGAATGATCACTCAGTAATTGTTTCAGTTAGAATTGGCTCCTGCTGTGACAGAAAATCTTTTCAATCTGATATAAGCAAAAGGGGAAAATACTTTTTGCACAAAACTGAAAAATGTATGAATAGGGCTGTCTACAGATGTGATCTCATTCAGGGCTTAAGTGATGTCATCTGGATCCATCACTTGGCTCAGATTTGCCTTTGTATGAAGCTTTCCAGCAGTGTCAGGGAGGATATATGTATGTGTGTATGTGTGTGTGTCCATATATATATATACATATATATATATCCTTTATATATATTATTTATATAAATTTTAAAATGTTATATACGTATTATATTTATGACATAATGGCTAGGGCAAGGGCTATTGACGCCAGACTGATTGAGTCCAAAATTGGCTTTACCAATTCCTGGCTGGATAACTTTGGGAAAGTTACATAACCTTTTTGTGTGTCAGTTTCTTCATCTGTAAAATAGGGATAAAGTGGAACATATCCTTCACATGGTAGTTGCAAAGATTAGTGAGCTAATATCTGTGAAGTGCTTAGCACAGTACCTGTTATATAGTAAGTGCTATGTAAATGATGGCTTCTATTAATATCATTTGTTATTATTATATTACAATAATATATAATATAATACTATATATAATGTAGTATATTATATAATAATTAAGGATTATTTTATCCCAGATACCTGAATAGTGGAAGAACAAGTCCATCCCCTATAGGTCAAACAAAAAGTACTGTATGTATTCCTTTCATACTTGGGATTTTATGGGAGAGAGATCTGTTAAACACGTAGACATGTGGTGAATGTTAAGGTCGTGGAGACTGTGACAGTAAGAACAAGCAGTGCTTGTGTTCTGGAGTCACGGCTTTGCTTATCTCTTCCCGCAGTATACAACTGGACCGTGGATGAGGTGGTGCAGTGGCTGATCACATATGTGGAGCTGCCTCAGTATGAGGAGACCTTCCGGAAGCTGCAGCTCAGTGGCCATGCCATGCCGAGGTCAGGAAGGGACTGGGTTCTCTCACTGGGGATGCAGGGAATGGGCTGGGGTCGGCTTGCCCTCACGTTGCTCTCACCTGTTAACTGAAGTTTCACCCCTTTCAGGGCAGGATCTGTAGACTTCTCACATTTACTGTGCACTTGCTAGAAAGCATATGGACACTCCACATCTATTCTCTTACTTAATATTTCTGTCAATCCTGGGACTAGTACTAATAGCTACCATTTATTGAGTGCTTAGTGTATGCCAGGCACTCTACTTAACACTTTATGTACAGTATCTCATTTAATTCTTACATCAATCCTGTAAGGTAGGTATTATTGTATCTAGATGATGAACCTGGCCTAGTAACTTTTCCAAGGTCACATGGCTAGTTAGAGGCAAAACTGCGATTTGAACCTAGATCTGGGTAGACTTCAAAGCCTGTGTTTTTTCTCTTTTTCTTTTGCTGTCCCCCCAGCAGTTGCCTCTTTCATTGCCCAGGAGACTCGGGGCTCTTTTAACCTTCCCGGAACTATCCATCTGCAGTTTATCTGCTCTAAAGAACCGGTGCAGAGGTGGGGGCTGACTACCATTGGCCCCAGTCTCCTCTCTGGAATGACTCTTCCAACAGCTGTTATGCCCTAGCTCTGCCTCCCTTTCAGGCACAATGTACTAGGACTTGGGGTGGGTGTGGGGAGGGGGTGGAATACTGCTTGGACTTCTTGTTATGTCAAACTAGCGCCATATGTCATTCAGTCATTAATCCATTCACTTATTCATTCACCCAGTATTTACTGGGTACCTGCTCTGGGCCAAGCACTTGTGCTGGGTGCTGGGGATAAAGATGACAACAACCTGCCCTTGCCCTCAAAGGGCTTACCGTCTGGTAAGTGCTGATTATGTATAATCTGTCATCTTATTATGTAGGTGCATCTGGTTATGAGCTTCAGCAAAGGGGAAAGGGGAAGGGGAAGCTGTTGGAATGCCCACACATCGCAGCCTCCAGCCACAGGGCTACCGGGCGCTGCTGTCCAGGCCTAGCTGAGCTGGCTGGTCCCTCCTCTGCTGCCTGCAGCCTCTTATTCACAGCTTCTCCCTACTCTGGAGAGAGTAATAATCTTAATGTCTGTACATCCCTTTATAGGGTACTTTCCTACCTATTATTTCAGTTGATTCTCACAATTCTGGGAGGAAGGAATTATTATCCCAACTTTCAGGCAAGCAAACTGAACTTCAGATATTTTATGATTTTTCAAAGCTGGTAAGTGGCAGAGCTGGGATTTGAACTCAGGTCTGCCTGGTTCTAAGTGCCCTGCTTTTTTCACTGCACCTTCCTCTTGCCCCATGTAGTTTGAAAATAGGCTTCCTGGAAATACTCAGTTTAGTTCTATTTAACAGAACTTTACCAAGCACTTACCATGCGCCATGCTCTCTCCTGGGTCCTGAGGACAAAGAAATGCATTAGACCTCACATTTGCCTTGAGGAACTCCACGTTTAGTGGAAAAGACAGACAATTAAACAGATGATTGACCATGAAGCTCCAGGATTTAGGTTTCTTTCCCATGGAAATAGCAGTATTGCCTTGTGGATCCCTGGCCTATTCCATCTTGAAGAACGGCTATGGCTTGGATTAAAACTGTAAAACATAGGGTAAGAAGTTAGTTCTCAGGCAGTGCACTCACTTGGCCATTCTGTGACTAGGATTAGATCCAAGACCAGACCCAGCCAGGCTGGGCATAGGGGTAGAGATAAACAAGCTGTGGTACCTTAGCGACAGCAGGAAGCATGGAGCATTCAGAGAGTAGGGTGTGGGGTAGAGTGTGGGCGCTTCTAGGCCCATCCCTAGGCAGCGTGGTATAATGGGGCGGATCTAGCAGATTTGTGTTGTATCCTGCCTTTGCCACTTACTTGCT
Organism: Monodon monoceros; assembly: GCF_005190385.1. Lineage (NCBI taxonomy): Eukaryota > Metazoa > Chordata > Mammalia > Artiodactyla > Monodontidae > Monodon > Monodon monoceros. Next base: position 58,550,675 of record NW_021703784.1, read on the forward strand.
GTGTGACTTTGGGCAAGTTACTTACCTCTAAGTCTCATTTTTCTTATCTGTAAAATGGAGCTAATAATAGAACTGGGTTCTTAAAGTGTGAGGACTAAATGAGGTATTGTATCTAAAGTGTCAGAACAATATGAGATATACACAGCTGCTTATTAAATGTTAGCTCCTTTCTCATTTCTCATTTCTTAGAAGTTCTAATGCAATGCTTGTTGTCAGCAGATTTATATTTAATGACAATGTGTTAGGATTAGGATAATTCAGAGGTCCCTAGAATCGCTGGGTCACGTGGCATAACATTTTGACCTGGGCTGGACAGGCGAATGTGTTTGCAAATGGTGGGAGTATGGGGACAGGTATATAGTGGATAATCCCTGGAAGGAGAAGTACAACAGAAAATTTACAGTTGGGTGTGGGAATGGTTACAGATGGATAATCCTTTGAGAGTAGGATATTCAGGAGATGGTGGACATGGGGAGAAGGGTGAACAAATTCTTGGTGAATGTTATGTGTCCTGTTCACTGCTTGTTGAGATCCACTGGTACAGACTGTGTACTAGAGTGCAGAGGGGAGCAATAGCCAGGAGCTAGAAGTCATGGAAGTGTTCCTGGGCGAGGTGGGTAGTCCTACCAGGATCCTTCCTGCTTTGCTGGCAGGGAACTGAGCCCCTACTCTTTGTCCCAACAGGCTCGCTGTAACCAACACCACCATGACAGGGACTGTGCTAAAGATGACAGACCGGAGCCATCGGCAGAAGCTGCAGCTGAAGGCCCTGGACACAGTGCTCTTTGGGCCTCCTCTCTGTGAGTCCTGTGGCAAGAAGGGCTGCTGATATGCCATGGACCCGAAGGCAGTTGGAGTGGCTGGGTTGAGGTCCTGGGTCTGCCCTAAAGGGATAAAATGAATGTTCTAGAGAGGTACACAATGCTGCTGAGATCCAGGGGAGGGATAAAGAAGGCATCCTATAGAAGAGGTGGCGTGTGACCTCTGCCTTTAAAGATGGATAGGGTTTTATTCCATGGAGGTGGCAGGAGAGGGCATTCTAGGTGGAGGAAACAACCTGAGCAGGGATACAAACACTAAAATTTGAATGGCATGCTCAGGTATAAAAAGTAACCCAAAAGGGGCTGAGTGCCATTTAGCTGTTCCTGCTCTCAGCTGTGGATATGCAGAGAGTATGAACTGATTGCTGGACATTTTGTGTCCTTGGACAGACAAACGGGATTAAGCAGGCTTTCACTGAATCAATAGAGACACAATCAGACCAAGGAAGTTTGGTCTCTTCAACCCAGGGTTAGTTGAGGGTATTAGGTGCTTCAACTCCTGAAGATCTGCGAGGTGGGAAGGGCCAACATTGCCAACCTTTTTTTATTCTAAGTGAACTCAGCACAGAAGTAGTAAGATTTCTTAGAAAATTAGTCTTGACCAAACAGTCTTAGGGCCTACTCCCTGCCCTTTGGGAGTGTTGGCATCAATTGAGGATGCCAGCAGCAGAATGCTATAGAGCCAAGAACCAGTCCAGAGAAGCAGCTGGCAGGCAGAGTCATGGGCAGTATAACATTTCCCTGTCCGTGCATTTGGCTTGACAAGTGCCCAAGCTGATGTCTCAATAGAGGTGGATGGGTCTGTACTTTCCGTGGTTTAAAAAAATTTTAATAGACTTTATTTATTTATTTAGTTAGTTATTTGGCCATGCGGCTTGTGGGATCTTAGTTCCCCAACCAGGGATTGAGCCCAGGCCCACAGCAGTGAAAGCCCGAGTCCTAACCACTGGACCACGAGGGAATTCCCTATTTTCATTTTTTTAATTTAAAAAAGTTAAAAAAATTTTTTTTTAGCCACACTGCACAGTATCCTAGTTCCCCGACCAGGGATTGAACCCGTGCCCCATGCAGTGGAAGTGCAGAGTCTTAACCACTAGACTGCCAGGGAAGTCCCTAGACTTTATTTTTTAGAGTAGCTTTAGGTTTACATCAGAATTGAGTGGAAGCTACAGAGATTTTCCATATACCTCCCGCCCGCATGCACGCACAGCCTCCCCCATTATCAGCATCCTCACCACAGTGGTACACTGTAACAACTGCTGAACCTGCACTGACACAGCATTATCACCCAGAGTCTGTAGTTTACATTAAGGTTCACTCTTGGTGTTGTGCAGTCTGTGGATTTCGACACATGTATAATGATGTGTATCCATCTGTGTGGTGTCATACAGAATGGTTTCACTGCCCTAAAGATCCTCTGTGCTCCACCTATTTACCCTGCTCTCCTCCTCAACCCCTGGCAATCACTGATTTTTTACTTCTCCATAGTTTTGCCTTTTCCGGAAGGTCTATATCTTTTGAAAATGTGAAACAGAGCAACATGGGAGAAGACCATTTCCATCTCCTTTGTTGCCCTGTTTTTGGTCCTAGGACACATTTTTTCTTGTGATTCATTTATAAGTTTTGAATAAATGACACAGCGAAGGCATTACTCTTTATATGAGACCCACCCTGCATACTGAGCAATGGCCTTTCATTCATCCACTAACATTTATTGAGCACCTACTGTGTACCACTATGCATGACAGGGTCCCTGCTCTCAAGAAGTTCCCTCTGAGTGGAGATTGGCATGTCAACAAATTTAATAAATGGTCAACAAATACGGTGGTATAACTGTCGTGTAAGTCATTCCATAGTTCAGGCGGGAGCACAAAGTAGGGAGGAGTTTTCAATTGCAGACCAAGAAGCTTTATGGAGAGGATCACTCTTGAGTTGACTCTTGAAAAATGGGAAGTGGCTTTATTAAACTCTCTCCGTTAACAGCCTATTCCCCTCTCTTTGTATACACCAGCAAGAACACTTCTGCCAGAAGAATCAAACCCAGCAGTGAAAGCTAAGCTATCTTTGCAGAGGCTGTCCTCCGTCACACCTTAGTTAGGGGAGGTCTCCACCAGCCTGAAAGTCTTCCTTAGTCTTCTGAGACATATTAACAGACTGTTACATGTTCTAATTCAAAATAGGATTTACCATATCTGAAAGGGTGCATTAGAAACTGCAGGTTAAAGTCAGCAAGGATTGTATATGGAAAAATCAGCTAGGGCTGGAGAGCATAGGAACCAGAATCCTGAGTACATACATGGTACTGAGTCCCAGAGGTCAGAGCCAGCAAGAGGAGCCTTGGTGAAGCAGGTTAGACTGATACCAGGACAGGAGTATCTTCTCCTAGACTCATTTCATATAGCCTATAGGTTGCATATGACCTAATCTAAGGGAGGTCAGAGGTCAGCAGAAAACTATTTCTGAGATTGGCAGAGCAGGGGTACTAGAGCTAAGAAGATACTTCACACCCACTAGGATAGCTACAATAAAAGCGAAAACAAAAAACAGAAAGTAAGTGTTGGCAGGGGTGTGGAGAAATCAGAACCCTTGTACATTTCTGGTGATAATGTAAAAAGGTTCAGCTACTGTAGAAAATAGTGTTCCTCAAAAAATTAAACATAGTTATCATATAACTCAGCGATTCCATGCCTAGGAATGTACCCAAAGAACTGAAAACAGTACTGAAACAAGTATATATACATAGCAGCATTATTCACAATAGCTGAAAAGTGGAAGCAACCCATATATCCATCAATGGATGAATGGATAAATAATTGTGGTATATAAATACAATGAACTATTACTCAGCCATAAAAAAGAATGAAGTTCTGATACATGCTACAACATGGATGAACCTGGAAAAAAGTGGCCTAAAAAAGTGAAAGAAGTGAAAGAACTGAGGGAGTGAAAGAAGCCAGACATAAAAAAGGACACATATTGTATGATTCCACTTATATGAAATATTCAGAATAGATAAATCCATAGGGACCACATGCAGATTGGTGGCTGGCAGGGGCTGGAGGGAGTGGGAAATGGGAAGCGACTGGTAATGGGTATGGGATTTCTTTTTGAGGTAATGATAAGGTTCTAACATTAATTGTGCTGATGGTTACACAGCCTTGTGAATACGCTAAAAGCACTGAACTGTACAATTTAAAAGAGTGAACTTTAGGGTATGTGGATTATATCTCCATCATCCTCATCATTATACACAAATTGATTTTTTATAACTCCTGGACTTCCATTTAGAGAACTTCTTATAAAGTTTAGGAAAGCACCTTGGTCTCTTCAGAATTGCCACTCACTGTGTGACCTGGCGTAGGTCACTTTTCTCAGTATGTGTTTGCTGATTTGGATCATGAAACAGCTGAACTAAAGGATCCTTATAATTCCTTTCAGCTGTACATTCCATGATTTGGGGCAAGAACCCTTTGGTTGATAAGGGTTCTGTGTAAAAGACAGGAGGAGGTCTGTTCTCTCCTCCTGTATCCTGTACTCTTAGGATTTCTGTATTTGGCCCTTGCCTTATCAAGTGGCCTTTGGCAATTTAGTTCTCCTGCCTAGATTTAGCTTCCCTCATCTGTAAAATGGGCTTGGTCGTTAAGGCTCTTACTGGCTCTCTCATTCAAGGACTCAGGTAGAGTTGGTGTACTCCTGGGAGCTAAGATTTTGGAATCCAGCAGCTGTCCTGATGGCAGAGATTGTTTTTATACTTTCCTACTGATGCTTCTTAAAGAAAAATTTTGAAAATTGCCAGCTGGAACCTGAGGAAGATACTAGGAAGCTCTTTGCCAGGAGACTTCTGCAAGGGCGGGGCCATGCCTGGTGGGTATCTGCAAAGAATCCCTTGATCTGTGTCCCTCTCAGCTCTGTTTTCCCATTTGCGCATGGACTGAAATCCCTAGGTCAGTGCTCTTCCCTGTGCAGCACTCACGTAGGACTTAGAGTGATGGCCTGTGCTGGCTCTGCTGGGTTCTATGTCCAGGGTGAGCGCTCAGGCCTCACCACAGGCTTGTAGTAAACACCCCCAGAGCACCTGGGCCCACTTCAGTTTCCAGTCATGGCTACCTCTCCCAGTCTTAACGAAAATCCCACCTTCGGTCTGAGGTTTGAGAAATCGCAAATCAAAATTTTGTTTACAGTAGCTGGGGGTGTCTGCTGAGTGAGCGGGATCCATCTACCCACAGCAGCCTCAGAGCTTGGGAAGGGGGAAGAGGGGTCACATTGGCTCAGCCCAGAGTCCTGACAATGGCAGACAGCTCAGTCCTCCCCATGTGGCCACAGAGCAGCACAGGTGCTTTCCTGTCTTTTCCACCTGCAGAGTTGGCTCCAGGCTGGCCCACCTGGGGCTCTCCTGGCCGTGCTGCTAGTCAGGTGTCAGGTGTGCTCTGAGACATAGAGGCCCAAGGACAGTGTTCAGTTTGGGGCCTAAGTTGATGTCTCATTAGGGCAGCAAATGATTCACTGAGGGAGAAATTGAGGCCCAGATGAGGTGAGTTTTTAGACGTCGTTCAGCTTTTCAATAGCAGAGCCATGCCTCAAATCTAGGTCTTTTTTTTTTTTTTTTTTTTGCTGTACGCGGGCCTCTCACTGTTGTGGCCTCTCCCGTTGCGGAGCACAGGCTCCGGACGCGCAGGCTCAGCAGCCATGGCTCACGGTCCCAGCCACTCCACGGCATGTGGGATCTTCCCGGACTGGGGCACGAACCCGTGTCCCCTGCATCGGCAGGCAGACTCTCAACCACTGCGCCACCAGGGAAGCCCCTAAACCTAGGTCTTTAACTTACATTTCAGTGCTCTTTTCTACTGTATTATCCCACCCTCTACTTGTGTTAGAGGAAACAAGATATAAGAGTTTCAGCTTTGAAATCAAGCAAACTGGCTCTATCACTCACTCGCTTTGTGACCTTGGGCACATTCCTAAGGTTCTCTGTGTCCCAGTTTCCCCTAAGTAAATGGTAGCTACTGTTTTTAGTGTAATGCCTGCTGTGGTTGGTCTCGGGCTAAGGGCTTATGTGCCCTTTGTGCTCTTAGCACAAAGAGAAGGGTGCAGAGAGAGGCCTGCCCAGTAATTGCGAGGGCTGGGGAATTTTCCTTTGTGATAGAGGAAAAGACGAGACTGTACCTTGTCTTCCTTCCTCAGTGGCTCAGGTAATAGGGAAAAGTCCTCAGTAAGCAGGAGTAGCTGCCTCTCTGGCACAGCTTGCTCTGGTCTCTGTCAGCTCTGTTCTTACCCTCTTTCTCCTTTTTGTTATGTTCCAACTTACCCTTCAAGCCTTCTCTAGGATGCCTTTCCAGCCTCTTCCCGGGCATGGTCAACCCTTCCCTCTTACTTTCCTCTGGGGATTCACAGCCCTTTGTACCTGCTTTTTTGTTTGTTTGTTATTTCAGATTTACCTTTTTCTTTTTTGAAGTATAGTTGATTTACAATATCGTGTTAGTTTCAGGTGCACAGCAAAGTAATTGTACCTGCTTTCTGTATAACGATCTGTTTTCCTGTCTGTTACTCTTTAAACTGGAAACTCCTTGAGGGTAGACACAGCTTTGTTCATCTGTCATCAGCACTCAGTGTAAGGCCCAGCAAGGAAGAAGTGCCAGGAGATGAATGCTAGAAGTTACACAGAAGGAAGCTGGGGGAGGTGGGAGAAGAGTCTGGCCCAGCTTAGTTGTGGGGAGAACCGCTCCCTATGTAGTGTCTGTGCATAGGTGAGGCAGCTAAGGCAGCTTTTGGCTACAACCAGAAGGGAGGAGGGCCCAGAAATAGTTCTTACAGGTTAAACAGATACCTCAGCACAGAAGACTGTGTAAATGACAAGAGAAACTCCTAGCACATACATTAGTGTGGGCAGTAGAGCGGTGGAGAGAATAGACTGGGAGAGGGGATTCCAGAAAGTGATAATTATTGGAGGCTCACGTTCTCAGTGCTAACTGGCACCCTGAAAATTCTCACCATCACCCCTGACTGTGTTCACATGTAAGCATCTCATTTGTTTACACCCTCCTCCCTTGCCTCGGGCCTGATTGTGTTAACAGTTGACCTAATTTTGCTAAAATCTGTTTGCAGCACTCAGGCTGGGAACTCTGCCACCCTCTGGCTCCCCAGGTCCTAACCAGCTTCCCTGGGTTCGCTCTGTTCACCTAGCCAGCCACCTCTGCTCTCATGAAACCTCCATGGTTTCTCTGTGGCTGTGTTCCCTGGTGTGAGGTGGATTCTGAGAGCTGAGCTCCAGTCGGGGCTGTGAGGACAGCTTGCCATATTTTTTCTGATCCCAGGAGCTGGTATTTATTTGCCTTCCACGTGCACTTTATATTGTACCTCCCCTTTCCTGCTAAAACCTCCCTTTCTTCTTCCCTTTTTCTCTCCTTTCCACCTTTGCTGAGTACCTGCTCTGGCCAGCCTCTATGCTAAGTAAGAGGCTACAGAGATAAGTAAGTCTTGTGCCCTGGTCCTGAGTAACTCACAGATTACCAGAAGGTGACTGCCATGGAAGCTGAAAAACACACAGGGCCGACCTTGAGATAATACATGTTTTTAGCTGTCCAAAGAGTGGGTTGGTCAGGGAATCCTAGTTCAGAGGAGAAGGAATGGGCAGGTCTCTGTGAACTGTGGTAGGCTGGGAAGGTGGTGGGAATTGAAGAATAGGACTGAGATTATGATAGGAAGAAGTACATCACTAATAAGGCATAGACTAGACTCTTAAATTCCCTATTTTCCCCTCTTCTTTTTCTGACAATAGTTTATAGATTCTGTATTTGTCAGGGTTCTCCAGAGAAACAGAACCCATAGGTTATGTACATAGATATATATATGAGGAGATGTATTATGAGAATTGATTCATGCTATTATGGAGGCCAAGAAGCTCCACAATCTTTCCGTCTGCAAGCTGGGACCCCAGGAAAGCCAGTGGTATAATTCAGTCTGAGTCTGAAGGCTGAGAACCAGGGGAGCTGATGGTGTGAGTCCTTGTCTGAGTCTGAAGATTGAGAGCCAGGGGAGCTGATGTAAGAGGGCAGGGGAAGATGGATGTCTCAGCTCAAGCTGAGAGAGCATATTTGCCCTACCTCTGCCTTTTGGTTCTGTTCAGGCCCTTAGTGGCATGTGGACGATTGGATGATGTCCAGTTGCACTAGTGAAGATGACCTTCTTTACTTAGTCTACCGATTCAAATACTAATCTCTTATGAAGACAACTCCACAGACACACCCAGAAATAATGCTTTACCAGCTATTCACACATCCCTTAGCCCAGTCAAGGTGACACATAAAGTTAACCATCACAGATTCCCTTAGGACTGTGGGGTTCAGCCCGGGGCCCCACTGAAGGGAACTGACAATTCTCACATCTACTTCTCCAACTCCTACCTCTTCCTCAAATCCCACATCTACATTCTTTATTACCTATGGGATATGCCCATCTAAATGTCTCCAAACACCTCAAAGCACTTTCATTTACAACTATGCATTTGATCTTTTAGTAATTCTGTGATAATGCATTTTACAGTCGAGGAAGCTGAGACCCAGATGGGGGAAATGAATTTCATGACAAATTGGGGCAGAGGCAAGCATAGAACCCAGACTTCCTCATACTAAGTGCAGGATGCTTCCTTTGATGAAACAAAAATTTCTCTACATGAGGCCTTACGTGTAACCTCAAAGGCCTGGCCATTCAGCCTTTGGATCTTCACTGTCCTGATGACAATGCCACAGCCAGCTCCCAGCATGTTGTTTCATGGGAAAACTCAGGACTTGGAATCCTTAGAGTTGAACTCAGGCTAGATCAGGGGATATAGGCATCTCCATGGTGAGAGATGTTTGCATGTAGTAAAACAGAAACAATACCTGCTGCATGAGTATGAGAAAGTGGGGTGTAGCAGAAAGACCGTGCAGTCAGGCAAATCTGGATTTGAATCCAAGCTCTGTCACTTTTTATGGACTCTGGCAAGTCAGTGCCTCTCTGGAGCCTCAGTTTTCTGGTCTACAGAATGGGAAGACTCTACCTTATAGAATAGTTGTGAGAATTTGAAATGAATATAGATGCCTGTTCCATTTTTTATTTTCTCTATTTCCCTTCTTTGCTTATGTGGATTAAAGAGAGGGAGATATCACACTTGAGGCTTGTCAGTGAAGATTCAATCCCACTAATATTTATTGAATACCTTCTGTGTGCTGGTCAGTGCTGTGCTGGGCACTGGCCTACAGACAAGGGATGATCAGTAGGGGCCACAGAGTAAACCAGCTAGATTAGACTTATTTTCTTCCCACCAAGCTTGGTAGCCCACGGGATGTGACAGGCAGTATATTTGAGCTTCAGCTATGCATTTGAAAAGGCAGAGGGATATATGGGATGGATGCTTGTGTATTTAGGTGGAGTCAAAACTGGCTGAAGAGACCCAGGGGGTGACTGATAGAACCTATCCTTGCCCCTGGTCATTCAGTATTTTTATTTATGCGTTGGATGAGAATATGAAGCTGGGAAAAATAGGATCTTGTTTCAAATCGATCTAGAGAAGGTAGAATAAGGGACTGAATAGAATAGATCCGCGCCCAATCTGTATGCCCACCTTAAGAACTTTGAAGTGTTGGAGGTAATAGGGGGAGGGTGCTGGTCGCATGGAGTCTTGTTTGAACAGAGTACCTTTGACTTTGAGTAGGAACGTAAAGGAGATGTTGATGGTGAGAAACCCTGGGAAGCCAAGATGAAAAGTCTTTAATAAACAGGGGAGACAAACAGCACCCCAGCCTTTGGTGGAGGCTGGATAGGAGGCAGGTGTGTTCCAGAAAGGAAAGCAGCTCACTGTGCTGCAGAGATATCCCTTCTTGGGACCTGAAGGATGGGAGAGTGGGGACTTGAGAATGGCTGCAAGTATAGACCTTCCAGGAAGCTAGAGGATGGCCGCTAGAGGACCCTCAGTTTTCTCTGTTAGAGTCTGGCATAAACACGTAAAGGACACGGCTACACCCTGGACCTAGTAACTCCCTCTCTTGGATGGAAATAGAATGTGCTAATCTGTCCTTGATCCCACACCATCCCCAGGTCCTATCGCTCAGCCTTTCAATGAGGAGCTATGAATATAACCCTTTTTGTCAAACTGGGCCTCAGCTTCATGCAGTGGGATTTCAGCTACATGTGTCTTTTCCTGCTGTCTAGACCCTGCCTCAACTCGGTGGCTCCACTGGATCCTTTTGGATTCCCCTCAGCCCCTTGTCCTTACTGGGCACGGAAATCCCATCAGTCCTGCCTCCCCCTCCCCAACACCAGGTGGCCCACTGTGCACAGGACATCATTACCTCTTTTCCCTCGTCTGGGGCCCCTCTGAGCCATAGCTGCTCTATCTCAAGTGGAGTACAATGCAGGCAGGGCCTACAGGAGCAGCCTCTTTCCCTCCTGGTGTCTCTTTCAGTCTCCTGTGCTGTGGCCGAGAGCCCAGGTCTGGCACACCAGGACCAATCTCAGGCTCCAGGACTGCCCCTCTTCTGGCTGGCTCAGTTCTTGGGACATGGTTTTTACTCTTATCTTCTGATGTTATTCCTTGTCTAGCTTTTCGGTTTTGCTCTGGAGACTGAGCATTGCTTTGAACCCCTTGCTGGCGGCCAGGGCCCTCGCACCTCACCAGATTGCTGCCAGGCCTTCCCTGGAGGTATTCTCTCTTCCTGGCACATGTCATGTCTTAATGTGTACCAATCTCTTGATGCTACTCCTGTTCTACCTGGGCTCTGGGCTGAGCCACAGCCTAGAAATGCTCTCTGTAGATGAGACTTGCAGACCTTTACCTGCTCTGGTCTTTGTACCTTGTACCTAGAATAGCCTCGTAGTCCAGGAGACCCAGCTCCTGCAGTAATCTCAGTCCCACAGCCAGTCCTCAGGCTCCAGTGACATTGCTTGGTACCCTTACCAGCCATCCCCTTCTACCTAGTGTAGCACTGTAGCCTTGCTTACCCTGTAGGGTAGAAGCCACTGCATCTGGGCACATGGGCTCATCGCAGCCCAGAATGGCTGGGATGTATTGAGAAGGCACTAGTTCTCTTCATTGCGTATTAGGAGAGTATGATCCAGTAAGCTTCCTGTATTGCTCTAAGGCCTCTCATCCTTTCCAAACTAAGCCTTGACTTAGTAGAGAAAATGGCACAGAGTGTGGCCAGTGTGTGTCTAAGAAGAGAAACGAATTCCTCCTGAGCGGGAAGGCTTTGTGGAGGAGGGGCTGCAGCAGAGTCTGCAGGGCTAAGTGTGTAGTGGGCACCCTGACTCACTGTGCCCTTCTTCTCTGGCAGTGACCCGCCATAATCACCTCAAGGACTTCATGCTTGTGGTGTCTATCGTTATTGGTGTGGGCGGCTGCTGGTTTGCTTATATCCAGAACCGTTACTCCAAGGAGCACATGAAGAAGATGATGAAGGATCTGGAGGGCTTACACCGAGCTGAGCAGAGTCTGCATGACCTTCAGGAAAGGTAAGGCCCTGTCCCTTCCCCACGGCCCTGGTGCTGCCATCTCTTGGGAGCCTCCAGTTTCCACCTGCGCTGTGGGCCGTCTGGCTCCTGAGACCCTGCCGACGACGTAGAGGCCCAGGCTGTGTCATCCTTCCAAACCTGCATCAGAGCCTAGGTTCCTGCCATTCCATTCGCACAGGCAAGTATTCCTCCCCAGGGCAGAAGCTTATTTCTATCTTTTCTCCCTCGGAGCTTCAGAGGGAGAAGTGTGGAGCTGTCAGAGGTCTTGAGCTTCCCTGGTTGGATGACTAGTTAGGGGTCATTCTATCCTCCGTCCCACCTCTGGACTGCTTCCCTTCCCATAGAAGTAGACATAATTAACTGTTCTTCACTGTTTCCCAAAGAAACCTCACAAATCTGTCTTCCTAATACCTTTCATGCTCTCTTGTACAGCATCTAAATCTCATGAGACTCACTTGTTGTATGACTTTGGGTAAATCCCTTTCCTTTCTAGGACTTATTTCCTCATCAGTAATGTAAAGGCATTGAACTAGGAGAATACCAGGGCCTTCTAGCTCTGATAGTCTGGTATTCTGTTTAAATAAAACATGGCTTAGAAACTATTGTAGAAGATCTAGCCGTGAAGAGAAGGTGCCAGTCAGTCAGCCAACCTAAGTATTGGGCTGGCCAAAAGTTTCCTTCGGTTTTTAAAGTAAAAATAAAAGACACATTTTTCATTTTCACCAAGAACTTTATTGAACAGTGTATTCACCGTTTTGTTCCACTACCTTCTGCCATTTTTCAGACAGCTTCGTAGTTCCATCTCCCCAAAACTTTTTATCTTTTTGAGCAAAGAACCGTTCCAGGTGCCTTTTACAGTCTTTCAGGGAATTGAAATTTTTTCCATTAAGAGAATTTTGTAAAGACCGAAATAAATGGAAATCCGAAGGTGCAATATCTGGTGAATATGGCGGGTGAATCAGAACTTCCCAGCCAAGCTGTAACAGTTTTTGCCTGGTCATCAAAGAAACATGCGGTCTTGCGTCATCCCGATCAAAGATTATGCATTTTCTGTTGAATAATTCTAGACGCTTTTCGTTGAGTGCTGCTTTCATTTGGTCTAATTGGGAGCAATACTTGTTGGAATTAATCGTTCGGTTTTCCGGAAAAAGCTCGTAATAGAGGACTCCCTTCCAATCCGACCATATACACAACATCCCCTTCTTTGGATGAAGACCGTTCTTTGGTGTGGTTGGTGGTGGTTCATTTCACTTGCCCCACGATCTCTTCCCTTCCACATTATTGTACAGTATCCGCTTTTCATCGCCCGTCACAATTTGTTTTACAGACAGAACATTTTCGTTACACTTAAGTAGAGAACCGCATGTGGAAATACGGTCAAGAAGGTTTTTTTGCTTAACTTATGTGAAACGCAAACATCAAAGCGATTCACATAACCAAGCTGGTGCAAATGATTTCCTACGTTTGATTTGGATATTTTGAGTATGTTGGCTATCTCCCGCGTGGTATAATGTTGATTATTCTCAATTAATGTCTTGATTTTATTGCTATCAACTTCAACTGGCCTACCTGACCGTGGAGCATCATCCAGCAAGCACGAAACTTCACAAACCACTTTTGACATGTTCAATCAGTCACAGCACCTTCTCCATACACTGCACAAGTCTTTTTCTGCGTTTCATTTGTGTTTTTATCTTTCTTGAAATAATAAAGCCTAATAAGCTGAAAAATGTTGTTTTTTTCTTCCATCTTCAATATTAAAATGGCTACACAAAAATTCACCAGTTTTTTTTTTTTTTTTGCGGTACGTGGGCCTCTCACTGTTGTGGCCTCTCCCGTTGCGGAGCACAGGCTCCGGACGCGCAGGCTCAGCAGCCATGGCTCACGGTCCCAGCCACTCCACGGCATGTGGGATCTTCCTGGACCGGGGCACGAACCCGTGTCCCCTGCATCGGCAGGCGGACTCTCAACCACTGCGCCACCAGAGAAGCCCCAAAAATTCACCAATTTTGATAAGTTTTTTTTTTAAATGCACGCTGATATGACAGCTGTCACAATACAATCTAACAAAATTGTTTCCAATGAAGTTAAAGACAACTAAGCGCTACTGGAACCATCTTACAGAGAAAAACCAAACGAACTTTTTGGCCAACCCAACACTTCCTGAAGTCTAGAAATCAGGTCTGTGCAGGGAATTGTAAGGAAGTCACTGCTCCTGGGGCCACAAAGCTCACACTTAAGAAGGAGCAGTGACTCAGTGCCAGCTTATGGGACGAGAGCTTCAAGGACTGGAAGGGCACAGAGGTAGGAGATGAGTGGATGTGGAGTCTGAGGAGGTGGCCTTGAAAGACGGGTAGGAAAGATGTAACCTGGTAGTTCTGGTTGAATGTATAGAGTGAGGCCAGATCCCTGGCACCTACAGACTCACATGGAGAAATTTAGCAGGATGCAAAAGGCAATAGAGAGTCAATGTAGGTATTTGGCTTTTTTGCTTTGTTTTGGTTTTGAGAAAAGGAGAAGCCTACTTCAGGACTGTCTTTTAGAAAATTATTCCAACAGCCTAGGGGCTCCAGTTGGGAAGTCTTTGCAGGAATCCATGTAAAAAGGAATGAAGAAGTCTGGCTCTTTTCTGTTATTTTAAAATGATAGATATAATTTTCTTTGGAGGGATGGGGAAAGGATTTCTTAAGAGCTAGGTATTGTTAAGTACTTAAATGTATTATTGTTTTTAATCACCACAACCCTGTTAGGTAGGTATTGTTATCCCAATTTTCAAGTTGAAGAAATGAAGCCTCAGAGAGGGTGAGTGTCAGTAAGTAGTAAGCTAGGAATTTCGACACCCACAGGGTGCTGCCTCAATAAAGGCAGCCTTAGCAGATTCATTTCCATGGGCTGGACTTTTAGGAGGCAAGAGGAGTTTTATCTTTGAGCCGATTCCTGGCTACTTTGCTGGACCCCCTTGTTCCTGGGCCCTTTTCCAAACGGGGGCTAAATGCTGCTATGTGGGCAGTCCCCGTTCTTCATTTGTCTGAAAAACATGTACTGTTTTCATTCCAAAGGCAAAGAATCTAGGCAGGAGACATTCCAAGTTTGGGGATAAAACTAAGCTCCCAGCCCTCCCTGCTCCGCACGGCCTCCAGAGCTAAATGACCACTGTGGCACTTGGAGAAACAAATGCACACACTCCCCAAAGACAGGCTTGCACCTGCGCACACACATATCCTCCTCTGACAGTGTCCAGAGCCCATGTGCCTCCTTGTCCCTCCTCACTTTGGCAGGCCTACACTGTCAGCCACCAAAGAGCTTTTTTACAGAGTTCCTGATATTTTGGGTGAATAAATGTAATGCTACATGTGCATTCCAGTTAGGATTTCATTGGGTTTCAAGATAATTCCTTGAGGCAGGCAGGAATTTTGATTCCCATTTACAAAGGAGGAAACAGGCCTAGTCCAGGGAACAGACTTGTCCATAGTCATACAGCTGCTTAGAGCCAGGGCTTGCAGTCAGGCTGCCTGATTTTCTTGCTTGTAATGGTAACTGATTGCTGCCTTCAGGATGCTCAGTCTTCTGTGGAGGAGATGTAGTGAGACAAGGCTTGATTGTATATTTATTTTCTCATTTCTGTACCCAGTGGTACTTATTGATCTTCATCTCTATTAGATCCTGTTAGGGTTATGAAAGTGGGTCAGTTTTGATTCTACTTTAAAAGGAGCTCCCTATTGTATGGAGAAGACAGGCATATCACAGGCTTTTCAGAAGAGGCTGCTTCCGGAGAGGATAATATTTCAGTGAAGAATCGAATCCCTAGTGGTGTAATTTCAAGCAGTGGGGTCATGGAAGAATATAATAAAGGAGGACATTCAGCAAGGGGAAGGGGATGGGGCTGGAAATGGCGCCTCTGATTTGTTTTTAGCTGTGCATGTAGCGCCACCTGCTGTATACCTTAAGGAGGTTCAACTCCCTTTCGCTCCAGGAACAAAGTAGATAGAAGGCTGCAGTTTGTCAGCAGGAAGCTTGCAGCCTAGACATTTTTCCTCTTCCCTCCTTACTTGTCACCACATCTTTTGAGGCTTCAGTCACTGACACATCTGGACTTGGGATTATTTAGAGGCTGAGTTCTGTTTCTGCCTCTTCTGTTTCACCTTCTTAATTAACTCAGTGGTCAGTGCTCTTCTCTGTGGGCCCTACTTGTTCTGTAGCCTATCCTTCCTCTTCCGTACCTCAAGTCTAAAGCCATATATCACTTGTCTTCTTCCTCATCCTTTCCCCCTCTTATCCTGGTTCCCCGGTAACTTGGTGGTTCCTACTAAGATCGGAAGACCTGACAGTGGCTAAGTCCTTTCCCTCTTCCAGAGAGACTAGCCAACTGTTACTCTTTCTTCTGGGTCTAGTCCCAGGCCTCACCTTCCCTGACTCCTTTCAAGCAGAGTTGATCACCCCATCCCTGGGGCCTACCCAACACCTTGTATATCTCTCTATCATAGAACTTATCACACTGTGTGTACCTATCTGTTTACTTGTTTATATTGGACTAGATTATGAGTACCTCAGCAGCAGAGACAGTTTTCTCACTCATTTCAATATATCTAGGGCTCAGCACAGGGCTTGGCATTTAGTAGATGCCTTAAAGTACTTGGTGAATGAATGGATGGATGAATGAATGAACATAGATATATGGCAGAAAGAAGGGAGGAAGGAAGGAAGCTTGTTGGATGGATGAAAGGTTTTGTCAGTAAACAGAGGGAATGTGTGGGTGGGTACAAGGGCATATTTTCATTATAACTGATGCCCTTGAGATCTTACCCACCATGGAAGATACTTAGGAAGGGAACTCAGGGCTGGGGGCAGCAGGGGCTCTCCCAAATCCTGTCCAGCCCCTTTGGCATAAATTTCATTTTTCGGTGCTTCTGGGAACAGGTACTCAGGAGTCCAAGAGGTACAGCTCAATAGTTCCTCTCTCATCTTCCTTAAATCCCCCCACTACCACCACCCCCGTCACATCTCACCATCAGGCTTTCTCTGGGTCTTTGGTCTAGCTTGCAGGGTGTTCTACATTTATTGCACCTTCCAGATACCTTGGTATAAGGGTAGTAACTGTGGGATTTGAAGACATACAGATTGGAATTCTAGTCCCAGTTCTACATGCAGTTAATTCCCGTCTCTAAGCCTTCATGTCCGTATCTGTCCCAGGCTTATAATGATACAATATATCATTATCTGCAGGGAGAACAAATGTGAAATACCTTGTAAATTAGTAGTTGTTACGATCTGAGTATGTGAGACACCTTAGAAGGAAGGATTCAGGTACCTAGGAACCTAGCTTCACAGCCTTTATTACTGGCAGCAGATTGATGGCCCACGTAAGAATTATGGTAATGACCGTGGTTTCTGTTGGCCCTGAGCTACCTCAGAGCCAGGCAGGCAGCAGAGTAGGGAGAATATGTTCAGAGTGCTGGAGCCCTCATTTTCCTCTTGGATGCCATGCCTCCTGACGTGTTGGCTGGCGCCCGCTTGCCTGGCCTTCTCCAGCTCCCCGCATTGCCCCCCAGGCTGCACAAAGCCCAGGAGGAGCACCGCACAGTGGAAGTGGAGAAGGTACACCTGGAAAAGAAGCTGCGTGATGAGATCAGCCTTGCCAAGCAGGAAGCCCAGCGGCTGAAGGAGCTGCGGGAGGGTACTGAGAATGAACGGAGCCGCCAAAAATATGCTGAGGAGGAGTTGGAGCAGGTAGGGGAAATCTGCGAATTCTTGGACACCCCGAGGGGGTGGGGTAAAAGGGCAGGGGCCAAAGGTCTGGCTAAGAGTAGTGGGAAAGTTGCAAAAAATGGTCACTGCGGTTTGTCAAAGAACAGTGAATAACGGGTGGTAACAGTTATTTTGTTCCTTTTTAATTGAGGTATTTACATAAAGTATACAAATCATAAGTATACAGCTGGCACACTTTTACATATGCATGTACTTGTGTAACCACCATCCAGATCAAGATACAGACTCTCTTAAGCACTCAGAAGGCTCGCTTTTGCCTCCCCTTTCTCCCTGTCAATATTCCACCCAAAAGGTAACTACAGTTTTAATCTCTAAACCAGATTAGTTTCACGTGCTTTTGAACGTCATCTGAATAGCATTATACAGTATGTATTCTTTTGTGTTTGGTTTCTTTCACTCAACATTGTGTCTGTGAGAGTCATCCATGTTTCATGTAGTGATAACTGATTTATTTCCATTGCTGAGTATTAATCCATTGTATGAATATACTGTAAATTATTTATCCATTCTCCTGTTGATAGACTTTTGGGTTGTTTGCAGATTTTTTTTTTTTTGCAGTTTATCAATAACATTGTTTATGAACCTCCTTGGTGGGCATCACTTATTTCTGTTGGATATGCAGTAGGGCATTTATATATTTAACTTTATCAGAAACTGACAATTTTCCAAAATGGTTGTACCAATCTATACTGCCACCAGCAATAGTGTGAGAGTTCTAGTTGAGCTACAACCTTGGTATTTTTAGGCATTTTCATTTTATACATTCTGATATGGATGTAATGGTATCTCATTGTGATTTTAATTTTAATTTTCTTATTGACCAATAATATTGAATACCTTTCCATAAGTTTATTGACCACTTTATTTGGGAATCTCTTCTAATTTAAAAAATTGGGTTGTATTTTTTCTTAATTGATTTGTAAGAGTTTTAAAATATATTCTGGATGTAAGTCTTCTTGTCTATATATATACATACATATTGCAAATATTTTCTCCCAGACTGTGGCTTGCTTTTTTGCTCTCTTAATATTGTCTTTTAATGAACAGACGTTCTTGACTTTAATGAAGACCAATTACTCAATCTTTTTTTTTTTTTAAATGGTTGATGCTTTTTGTGGCCTGCTTAAGAAATCTTTCCCTAACTCCAAGATATTTTCCTCTAGAAGCTTTATTGTTTTACTTTTCGCATTTAGGGATATGGCTTATTTCAAACTAATTTTTATGTATAAGATGAGATAGGAGATCAAGGTTTTTTCCCAGGTAGATACGCTGTTCTGTGGTCTATATGTCTATCCTTATCCCACATTGTCTTACAACAAGTCTTGATATCTGGCAGTGTTAGATTCTCCAGCTTTGTCCTCCTGCCAGATGGCCTTGGCTATTCTAGGTTCTTTGCCTTTCCATGTTGGCTTGTCATTCCGTTACAGTGTGCTCTGCTGGGATTGTTATTTGTTTTTACATTGAATCTATAGATTAATGTGGGGGAAAACTGACACTTTAACCAAATAATTATTCTAATTCATGAGCATTGGTTATCCTGTCACCTATTTAGGTCTCTAAAAATTTCTCTCAACAATGTTTTGTAGTTTTCAGTGTAGAAGTCTTGCACTTAAATTTTTTTTTAACTTGTTCTTATTTTTCTAGCTGCTTGAGATGGAAGAATAGGTTATAGATTTTAAACCTTTAATCTTTTCTAATACGTGCATTTAGAGCTATAAATTCCCATTTCAGCACTACTTTAGCTGCATTTACTAAGTTTTGATATTTCATATTTTCATTATCATTCACTTCAAAATATTTTCTAATTTCCATTGTGATTTCTTATTTGGCCTGTGGTTATTTAGAAGTGTGTTGCCTAATTTTCAAACACTTGGATACTTTCCTATTTATCTTTCTCATTGATTTCCAGTTTAATTTTGCTGTGGTCAAATAGTGTGTGCCATAGGGTTTTAGTCCTTTCACATGTGCTGAGACTTGGTTGATGTAAACAGACTACACAAAACGATTGAAAGGCAAAGTGTCAGACTGGATAAAAAACAAAACCCAACTATATGCTGTTTACAAGAGGCAAGCTTTAGAAATAAGGATACAAGATGGTTAAAAGTAAAAGGATGAGAACACTAGGATAAACACTAAGCAAAATAAAGCAGCTGCAGCTATATTAATATCAGACAAAGTAGACTTTAGAGAAAGAAGTATTACTAGAGACAAAAATGGACATTTCACTTATGATATGTGTGAATTAAACAGTAATATCTAACAACCCTTAATTTGGTACACCTAATAATATAGTTAAAATACATATGTAAAGCAAAAGTTAAGAAAACTAAAAGGACAAATTCATAATCAAAGTTAGAGATTTGAGCATCTATCTCTCAGTAATAAGCAGCCAAAAATATCAGTAAGGATATAAAAAATTTAAACATGGTTAATCAATTTCACCTCATTGATGTATATACAGCATTTTACCCAACAACTGCAGAATACACATTCTCTGTAGTGTGTATTATGCTTAGTTCTGTTCTTCATTTCTCTCTGTGCTTTGGTTTGGTTATTTTATATTGACCTGTCTTTGAGTTCCCTAATCCTGTGTTCTGCCGAGAATTGTGCTATTTAGCCCATCCAGTGGAATCCTACTCTCGGATAATGTATTTTTCTAGAATGCCCTTTCATAGGGCATTTTCTAGAATGCTCTTTTATAGGTTCTCATTCCCTGTCCAGAGTCTCCATGTTTTCATGTTTCCTGTCCATCTTTTCCCATATTTTCTTTAACATTTCAATCATAGTTGTTTTAAAGTCCTTGACTGGTAACTCTTAACATCTGGATCATTTATGGGACTGCTTATTTTTTCTCTTGATTATTGCTTATATTTTCCTGCCTCTTCTCATGTCTAGTAATTTATTTATTTATTTATTTATTTTTTTAAAGAAGATGTTGGGGGTAGGAGTTTATTAATTAAGTTATTTATTTTTGCTGTGTTGGGTCTTCGTTTCTGTGCGAGGGCTTTCTCTAGTTGTGGCAAGTGGGGGCCACTCTTCATCGCGGTGCGCGGGCCTCTCACTGTTATGGCCTCTCTCGTTGCGGAGCACAGCCTCCAGATGCGCAGGCTCAGTAGTTGTGGCTCACGGGCCTAGTTGCTCCACGGCATGTGGGATCCTCCCAGACCAGAGCTCGAACCCGTGTCCCCTGCATTGGCAGGCAGATTCTCAACCACTGCGCCACCAGGGAAGCCCTAGTAATTTATTTTTATTAAATGCTGGACAGTGTGCATAAAAAATAATAGAGGCTGCAGGTGATTTTTAATCTTCCATCAGATATAGGGTTCTGTTAGGTATGTTGGGTGAGGCTCTGATTACCTCAAGCCAATGAGAGACTGACATATGTTGGAACTGGTTTGTAGTTTAATAAGACTTGGTCTAAGGCTCATTTGTCCCAGTTTCTCAGGTATGCCCCTTCCTGACTTGTTATTCAGATCTGGTGGATTTCTTTCTCCTCAGCCCTGAAAGGCTATGAGAGATTCATTTCTGCCCCTTGGAGGTTTTTTTTTTGCGGTACGCGGGCCTCTCACTGTTGTGGCCTCTCCCGTTGCGGAGCACAGGCTCCAGACGTGCAGGCTCAGCGGCCATGGCTCACGGGACCAGCCGCTCCACGGCATGTGGGATCTTCCCGGACCGGGGCACGAACCCGTGTCCCCTGCATCGGCAGGCGGACTCTCAACCACTGCGCCACCAGGGAAGCCCTCCTTGGAGGTTTTTAAGTTAGCGCTTTGTCCTCCTGCTCCTCATAGCTTCAAAGTTTTGCAGCTACATCAAACTGCTTTTAATGTAGAACTTGATCCTACACTTCCAGACTCGGTGTATCAGCCTCTAAGGTATCTGTTCCTCATTTTAAATCTATAAAGCCAGGAGTGGGCCATTTTATAGTTTCCTTTTCAAGGAGCAAAAACCAATTGATGCTTCATCTTGTCATTGGCTTTCAGAGGAATGAAGGTGTTCTGTCCTTAGCTAAGGCCCTCCTGGTCTATATTAGGCTCAGGGGAGGACCTCAGGCCTGCTATGGGATACTTCCCCAGTGGCTGAAGTTGGGCATGAGAGTGCTCTCAATCTCTTTTCTCTGGGATTCTGACCAGCTAAAAGTCAGTGTTCAGATGGGGGTGTTGGGGATCATTTATACTGGTAGGCTGGGTGAGATAGAAGGAATTCAGTGAATATAATGGATTCTGTATATACTCTCAGATTCATGCTTAAGTGCTTTGTGACCATCTGCTTCATTTTATGCTCCTTGCTGAGAAGTCAGTGAGGAGATGTCTGCTTACACATTGGTCCTTCCATATCTTGGCCTCTGTTGGCAGTGCCCATGTTAGGTATAAGCTTGCTTGTTGTTTTCTTGCCTTGTAGAGAGTGCCCATTACAGCCTACCCACCCATCTCAATGGGAGAATCACAGATAAAGTCTCTGGGCTGGAGGAGACTTTGGAGAGTATTCAGGCCAATCCCCTTCTGGATCAGCAATCATTTTGAAGGTCTTTCAGACATGAGCTCTTTACATACCTCTCATGACGGGGAGCTCACGCTCTCCTGAGATCACCCCTTCGCTTACAGTTTGGATTTGCATGGGAGAAAGCCTTACACTGATTGAGGTCTGCTTTAGGAAACACATGGTCACACAGCCAGTTGAGTGACAGACCAGGGACCAGATCATATTTCCAGACTCCCAACAAAATGCTTTTCCTGCCACATTGTAATGTCTTGAGTCCAGGAACAGACCCAACTGTCAGAAAGAAGAGGATTTATTGAGATAGCCTGTACCTTATGAGAGCAGGGAAGATTGCTGAGATTGGCTATATGATGAGGAGAGGCAACCAGTATGTGAGAATAGATTGCTCTACTCTGGCAGCAAAAATAAATAAATAAATAAATAAATAAATCTCCATTTGAGTTCTGGTTGACACTACTGACTGTGTGACCTTGAGGAGGTTACTTTCCTTCTCCAAGCTTGGTTTCTTGTATGTAAAATACAGAGAATAATCCTTGCCCCTTCTCCCTCTTGGGAGAGTTGTGAAGCTTAGGTGAGATAGAAGAAAAGAACTCTGAAATATCATACAGAGGCATTGGAGAGGGTCTTGGTAGTAGTAAGGACTCACGTCCTCTTGGCTACACAGGTCCGGGAGGCCTTGAGGAAAGCAGAGAAGGAGCTGGAATCACATAGCTCATGGTATGCTCCAGAGGCCCTTCAGAAGTGGCTGCAGCTGACACACGAGGTGGAGGTACAGTACTACAACATCAAGAAGCAAAATGCCGAGAAGCAGCTGCTGGTGGCCAAGGAGGGGGTGAGACCCGCCTTCCTGCTGCCCTCTTCTCTCCCCCCGCCCTCCTTTCACCTGCCTTTCTTCCTCCTCTCTGCCTCTCTATATCCCTCCTGTTGGACACAGAGACATCCTGGTGTTGGGTTTTGTTTCTTTTCCTGATAATACAGTTTCTAATAATGTCTTCAGGCTTCTGGAGGAGGGAATGAGGGTGTGGGGCTACTCCCACCTGCCTTTTGGGAAAAATGAAGCAAGTGGAGGCAGGTAGAGGGAAGTCTCTGCTGGCCCCAGACTGACATGGGGACAGAATCCTCCTGGGGCCAGGATCCCTTTGCTTGTCTCATTGCCTCTATTTTCTTTCTTCCCCTACGCTTTTCTCTCCTGTTGCCTTCTGTTTTCCTTTCCCTTCTTGTCTTCCTTCTTCTTGTGCAGCCTAAGCTGTGCTAGGAGGAGGGGGAACCAGTCACAGAATAGCATTTCTCATTTCTCCAGCCTCTATCCCTGATCTTTTTAAGCTGAGGGCCTCATCTTTGCAGGCTGAGAAGATAAAAAAGAAGAGAAACACACTCTTTGGCACCTTCCACGTGGCCCACAGCTCTTCCCTGGATGATGTGGATCACAAAATCTTAACAGCTAAGTAAGTAGCACCTGTTGCCCAGCTCTGGCGATGTCCATCCCATCCTCAGAGTTGGAGGTTGTCCAGGGCCTCCAGCCCTAACTCTGCTTCTTCACTGGTAGAGGTACAGCTCTGGTCTCGTGCTGCAGCCCTTGGCTATTTCCCACCTTGCTCTTAAGTTTATGATTTAATTGTGTTTCTTATTTACACATATCCCCCCAACTTGCTCCTCTGAGAAGAAGCCTCACTTCTGTTGGGGCTCACACCCATGCCTGCCATTTCCTTTCATCCCTCTTCAGGCAAGCTCTGAGCGAGGTGACGGCAGCACTGCGGGAACGCCTGCACCGCTGGCAACAGAT
This sequence comes from Monodon monoceros, assembly GCF_005190385.1. Taxonomy (NCBI): domain Eukaryota; kingdom Metazoa; phylum Chordata; class Mammalia; order Artiodactyla; family Monodontidae; genus Monodon; species Monodon monoceros. The sequence goes on from NW_021703784.1 coordinate 58,574,027, forward strand.
TGAGATCCTCTGTGGCTTCCAGATTGTCAATAACCCTGGTGTCCACTCACTGGTGGCTGCCCTCAACATAGATCCCAGCTGGATGGGTAGTACGCGCCCCAACCCTGCCCACTTCATCATGACTGACGATGTGGATGACATGGATGAGGAGATTGTGTCACCCTTGTCCATGCAGTGTAGGTGACCTCTTGGGTGGGGAAGAGGGAAGGAGCCTTTGATGTGCAGATTGAGAAGTTGGCCTCTGCTGTGCTTAAGCAACATATGGGGCAGAAACCAAGATGGTTTAACTCATGACCTTGGTTAATAAAGCATAATCCGCATCAAGATACCCCTTTATAATTGTCCTTTTGGTGGTTTTCCCTTGCTATATATTCTGTTTACCCTATGGGTCTGTTGTGTTAAGTGTGTCTCCCTTCACTCTTTGTGTTTTTTTTAATCCCTTTATTCTCCTTCCCCCCCTCCTATCTATCTTTATAAAAATAATCTCCTTTAGTGGTTCATAATATAAAAATGGCATTCATTTTGACTACTTATTGCTTTAATTGGTTTTAATTTTATATTCCTTACTTTTAATTGCTAAAGTAGTTGAATGGAATGATGTCTCTTTCTTTTTGTTTTTTCGTGTGAGGCCCCAGGAAGCAATAGTCCCTTACAGTAAAAGAGCCCTAAATCCTCCAAGCCAGAAAGACATTCTTGTCCAGGAGGGATCTCCTGCACAAGCATGTCTGTCTTTCCACCTGAACTCTTGGCCATCCCCACCCTCTGTCCTGGGTCTTCCCTCTTCCTTTTCTCCCCTGCGAGTGGTAAGAGCTGAGTAGAGCAGAATTGAAGGAGACAGCACTCTGTGGGAATTCTTCAGTGAAGGAAGGGACATACCCCTTACTGACCCTGTTGAATTTTTCTCTGGATCAGAGGCTATTTTAGATAAATAGGATAGACTTTTATGGAAAAGCTCTTGTGCTGGGCCCATATCCCATGAGTGCAGAGGGGATGGCAGAAAGCTGGGCTGGGTTAGGGGCTCACTTTCAGAAAGTCAGATTCTTTAATCAGGCTGGATTCCAGCTCCAGACAGGATTTATTTGTAAGTTTCTTCAACGGTAGTTTGCCTCTGGGCAAGCCTCTTCTTTCCCTGGGCTGTTAACTTGGCAGGGCTTTAGTCAGAGGCCCAGCAAGGTTAGGATCCCTAGCAGGTAGAGCTTGATCTTGATATATTGATCTAAAGGCTCCCATGTTCTCCGGGTTGGGAGGGACCTTCATTAGCTCTGAGCCACCCACCCCTTGCCCCCTGGCCCTTCCCTTATCCCATTGAGGGGCAGGGTGAAGCCCTCTGTAAATCAGATTCTCTTCTCCTTTTGGCCTGGCTGTTGGACCCTAGATGCTGCCTGGCTGATGGGGCGTAGGTTCAGTGACCGCTCTCTCTGCTCAGCATCCGCCGGCTCGGATGATCAGTCCCTCTGGAAATACCCGGGTTTGAGGAGCCCCTTTGGGGCTTTTGTTTTTCCAACTTTTGGGGCTAAACCAACACTCCTATCCCACGGGCCCCTTCTCCTGCCTGCACCCCTCCCCTGCCTGCTCTGCTATTCCCTCACCACGGTCCCTACTAACTTCAGGGAAGGGTTCGGCGGTGAGAAGAATCAGCCTGCTCAGCTGAGCGCTTGAGAGAGAACAGCCATGGTGATGGGAGGCTTAGGCTTCTCCTTTCAGCCCAGCTAGACAGATGTCCTGGCGGCCCTTCATCTAGCTGGGCTGAGATGAAAGAGGGAAGGAAAGATCCTCTTCCTCTTTTCTCCTTCTGTTTTCCCCTTCTGTCTCTCTTTCCCCGTCCCTATTCCATGCCTCCTCTTCCCCTTAAGCCTCCCTTTCATGTCTCGAAAGCCACCAGCCATAGAAGCCCTGGCTCCCTAGCTCTCCATCACCATGGAACTGTGCTCTCTTCCTGGTGGCCCTTCCAAGGCTTCTGCCATCCATGTAACCGTGTCCTTTCTCCCATCTTTAGGGAGAAGGCAAGGAGGCCCATATATCAGGGTAGAGGAGAAAAAAACAAAGGTGTGAATTCTGTTTTCAACTGGAACTGGAGAGGGATGTTCTAGCTCATCTCTAAGTTATCTGGTACCCACATACCCCTTCTCTGGGCATGGTGGCCCTCATCTTCCAAGAGCCTGATCTGCAGCATTGATCCAAGAGCTGGTTCTTTGTTGGGTACATGCTTATTAGAAGAAATTTGGATAGTAAAAAGAGTGAATATGGGCATAAAAAGGTACCTGTAATCCCATCATATTGAGTACCTTCTCTTTCAGTCTTTTGTCTGTGAATTTTTAAATAATTTTTTTATGTGGTCAAGATAATGATAACCACTACCATTTATTGAGTGCCATGAACTGTGTCAGGTACTTTAAAAATATTATCTTGAAGCCTCAGGACAACCCTGAAGGATTTTGTAAATTAGGAATTAAAATAGGGAAGTAAGTTACTCAAGGTCACAGCTAGAAACAGAAAGGCCTTGTTTCAAATTCCTGTCTTTTTTATTCTATAGCTCAAGGTATTCCTTTTACATGAAATTTGGTATCCTTTTGTTTTTCCTGAGCATTTTAATAGACATTTTCCTATGTTTTAAAAATATTTTCATAAGCAGCTTTTTTTTTTTTTTTTGGCTGCGCAGTGCGGCTTGCAGAATCTTAGTTTCCCAACCAGGGATTGAACCCAGGGCCTGGCAGTGAAAGCGCTGAGTCCTAACCACTGGACCGCCAGGGAATTCCCATAAGCATCATGTTTAATAGCTGTGTAACCTTCCAGCAGTTGGATGTGTTATCATCTTCCTGTTGTTCCACCTTTATTTTTACTTTCATACAATTATTAATAATGATGTGATGAGCATGTTTGTGTATAAATCCTTGTCTGAGTTGTGAATTATTTCTTGAGTTTGGCTTTCTAAAAAGGCTGGTTCTTAGTGCCCTCCCGGACCTTGTCCCAAACCCCCATCCTACCCCATCCTGCCTGTGCCCTCCCACTAGCTGCCTTACCGTCTTCCTTCATAGTAATGTTGGCCCTAGGTCTGCTTCCATTGGAATTGCCATTAAAACTGACCTGGGCACCTCATCTTCAGCTTCCCCTTCCTTTTAGGACCCCTGGTGGGAGGTTTTGGGGAGGAGGCGCCCCATTCTCCAGATTGGCCACTGAAGGCCCAGAGTGGTCTCCAGTAAGCATTTCTCCATGGGCAAACCTGCTTCCCACCAGCCCAAAGTAGGATGGCCCTTCCTCACACTTTCTTCACTCTCCTTGCAGCCCCCAGCCTGCAGAGCAGCAGCGTCCGGCAGCGCCTGACGGAACCACAGCATGGCCTGGGATCTCAGAGGTTGGTAGAGGGCGAGGCTGGCCGCTTCTTGACAAGCCGGGTCTCTCTGCGGCGAATGCGCAGCCTTTCATCTGGACAGTCTTTCAGTTCTGAAGGCCTCGGGACCAGCGCTCCATCTGCCTCTGCTTCTTCTTCCTGCTCCTCTACCACCACCACCACTGCCACCACCTCCAGCACCATCACCACCACCACCTCCTCCATCACCACCGTCCACATCCACCCTGTTTATTACCACCACAGCACTTCCTATTTCCTCCAGATGGAGCCCTACCCTGACCCACCCCCTTCTGACAGCACTGCTGTGATGCCTTGGCATTCAGAGACCTTGGGGTACCAGCTGTCTCTCTTCTCTTTCCTTTCTCCCTTCCTTGCCCCTCTGCTGCCTTTACCTCGGCCTTTGCCTGCTGGCTGCTGCTTGGTCAGCTGTGGGGAGTGTGTGTGCGGTGGGGCACTTCTCCTTGTCCTATCCTTTCCCAGCCTGCGAATCCTCCTTAAGGTCAGCCTAACTCCCTAAGGCTTTCTTCCCTTCTCTGTTTGGGGTTTGCTGACTCTAAAAATGAGTAACAACCCCGCTCCCTCACGGTCCTATAGCACCTTGGCCTAAACTTTCACATCTGTTATCTCAATGGAGTCCTCACTTCCTTCACTCCCTCAACAAACATTTATTGATACCTACTCTGCCAGGCTCTGCTGGGCATGGGGATTCGTAGATGATAAGATACAATCCCAGCCATCAAGAATTGCAGTCTGGTCTGGGAGAGGTACATAAATGATTCTGGAACAGTTTGATAAGTGCTAAGGGGGTGTTGAAGAAGGAATGGCTAACAGTGTGAACCCGGGTGGAATGCTTCACAAGAGAGATGACATTTGTGCTGGCACCCTGTGTGCAGGCAAAGGAGAAAGTGTATTCTAGGCAGAGGAAACACATGCACAGGCATAGAGTTTCAAGAGAATCTGACCTACGTGTGGTTAGAACATTGGCTATGTGTTGGTGGGAAGGGGTAGCAGATGAGGCTAGAATGATGAGGGGTTCTGAAAGGACTCGGGCTTTGGCCATTACCCTTTAGGAGACGGAGAACTGCAAAGGGGTTTTTAGAAGAAAGTGAATTGGTCATATTTGCATTTTAGAAATAACATTTTAGTGGCCTGTATAAAGGAAACAATGGGGAGACCACAGGAATTTGGAAGTCATTGCAGTAGGCCATCAGGGGAGGTAACAAGGTCTTGGTATAGAAACAAGAGGATTAATTTGGTAACTGGCTTTGAGGGGTGGAGGAGAGGAAGGAGTGTAGGATGATGCCCAGGTTTCTAGCTTGGGTGACTGAATGGATGTAGTACCCTTCATGGAATTACTCTTCAGAAGGGGGGGGAAACAGATTTAGGGGTTTTGGACAAGCGAGGTTTATAGGTCGGGCCGGCATTAAAAACACTCACATCTGAGAAGGAAGTTAAGGTTCTGAAAGGTTAAGTAATTTTCCCCAGGTCCCAAAGCTAATTAGGAGCAGAACACAGACTAGGACTTGGCTTTCCATTCCAGGACACTCTGTCGGATATTTTTGTCCTTTCACAAGGTCTCAGTAAGTGAACTGTATCAGAACTGGTGAAAGGCTTTCTCCCACAGCCTGGTGTGGCAGCTGCAGGGACTTTCCCTGCTAATAGCTCAAGGTGATAGGCTAGGGTCAGATATAGTAGCCTTGACCTCACCTGAACAAGCTTAGAGAACCCTCAGGAAGTCCCTCTCCTCTGGAAGGACCTCTCATCTCTGAAGCTGTGGCCACGGCTCAATCCTGGCCTGTGGGTTGCAGCCGCCTTACCCTGTTGCTTCCTTTTGGTCCTGCCTCACCCTGGATGCCAATCTCTCTAGCTCTGCCCCTCGAACCTCTGGATAATTATCCTTGAAGGCTGTTCCTTTCTCTTTCACAAAAGGACAGACTTTACTAGAAGCAGAGCTACTCATCTTCATCCTCACCCTCATCTTCATCTAAAAGCCTAGGCAGGGAGACTGCCCTTCCCAGTACAGATGGAGAGGACTGAAGTGGGTTGGGGGCACTAGAGGATGCTGTGAATCTCATGCTCCAAGGCCCAGGCTGAGGGCAGTGGGGAGGGAGGGTGGGGAAGTACATGCCTCTGCCTGGCCTGTTCACTACTGAATTTTCTTTTGCACCATGCACCAGAGGATCATCTCTAAAGGCAAACAGGCTCTCTAGTAAGGTTAGTAGCTTGGGGTGGGAGCCCAAGGCAGCCCAGCCTTTGGGGAGGGACACCCCTGACCTGAATTGTCTCAAAGACTCAGGGAGGGAAGGTGAGCTTCCCTCAATGGGCCTTTCCCCTCCTATATCCACCCAGGCTTCCTCCCACGTTCTTTTCTTGCTTTGGAAGCCTCAGCTTTCGTTGATGATGGAGGCACAGAGGGATGGGAATCATGACCAAATGGGGCAATGGGGCAGTGGGCCAGGAGGAGTGAGTCTGGGTAGACCCCAACCTCTTGACCTCTCGTCCTTCCTTGGTATTAGAAAGGTGGGCTCCTAGGATCCTCACCTCCTCAGCCTAGAGGGCCCCTCATCCCGGTGTGGCTGCCCCCCAGAATTTCCTTGGCACCATGCTCAGTGGTTCACACCTGTGTGGAAAAGGCAGGATACGGAGAGGGTCATCTTGGGACTTAGAGAAACAAGGACACATTTAGATAGAAGCAAGGACACCACCAGAAATATGAAAGCAAATATGAGACCATTCATAAACACTAGAGTATGTGGCTGAAACAGTATTTGGAATGGGAGTTGGAGCTGGGATTGTTCTCTGCTATCCCCTGTCTTCAGCAAGGTACTGGCCCACAGCGTGGCTGCTTAAGTTAATTGTTTCCTGCTGAGAATTAAACCTATAATAACTATTAGTCAACCTCCTGCTTTTGCCTGTTTTTGGAGCCTGGTGCCCTCCCTAAGTTTTCCACCCACAGCCTCCTTCTTTCCGGGTCCTGCTGTGCTCTCCTCTCCCACTCATGACCCTTTCCCTTTGGTTTCCTGACTTGGATGTTTAAACATTTCCCTTAGCCCTCTCCTCTGCCTCTGCCATGGGTTCTCAGGCCTCTGGGAAAGGAGAAGGAGGGTTACGGGATTGGCAGGGGACTCCCATATCTACCCTCTTGTCTATAGAGGCAGGAGGTGTGGCATCCAGAATTAGTTCGTGGTCTTCTTAGGAACAGCCAGCCCCTTAAAGGGTCTCGACTATCCTGGACTGCCTCTGTGTGTGCATGTCCAGTATGCAGTGCCGTGTCCCCGTAGCTCAGCCTTGCAAAGAAACCTCTTGTGACTGGCCCACGGAAGGGTCTTCCTGCTTGACTGGCCTCATCATCTTCATTCCCACAATACTTTCTACATTTTCAAGTGCTTTGCCAACATATTTGGGCCTCCAAACAGTCTTGCAAGATAATTGAATTGGTGTTATCTTCATTTGGCCAAAATTGAGGACCAGCAAGGTTAGATGACTTGTCCAAGGTCATACAGCAAGCCTCAGGCAGAGATGGAAATTGAATTAGACCTTAGGACTTCCAGCGTGCAGCTCTTCTGAACCACTGCTCCTTAAAGGCCAATGTCCTGTCTTTCTATGCCTCCCTACGTTCTCCCCGTCTGCAGAGCTCTGAAAAAGACCCCAGCCTTCCTGCTGTCAGCCAGCTTTGGTTTGAATGCTGAAACACTTCTCTGTGACCTCCTTTGAATCCTGACAGAGGGTTGGAAGAGGCAGCATCTTGGCCTTTTGGGGTGGGTGAGGGATTGTTTGCAAGGCTGTTCTAACCTTTTTCTCCCCAGGCTGGGTCAGGCTCACTTATTGCATGTGCCCTGTTCCTTGGGGCCTGGCCCAGACTGGATGTATGCCAGGGTGGGACAGGAGTAAATGGGGGAGGGAGGCATGGAAAACGGTGACTTAGAGAAATATACGGGTTCTGTGTTAGCTTAGGGTGCAGTTGTAAGAAATCTAGCCAGCTATGGAAGCAGAGATTTTATTGAGGAGGATGCCTGTGGCATTGAAGCCAATGGTTGCACTGGTTTAGGGCCTGGCCATTCATCAGGGGTGGGGCGCAGGCCTTAGAAAGCCCTTTGCCAGAAAGATAATGGTATAATGACATTTGTTTTTGATTCTTGTCTGTCTCTTCTCTCTCCATCACTTTTCCCTATTTCTTTTCTTCTCTCCCCTTGGTCCTCCTTATTTCTACCTGCTTCTCCTTTTGCTTTCCTTCCTCCCCAATTTTACGCTTTTCTCCTTATCTCTTCTCCAATCTATCCTTATTCCCTATTCCTTCCTTCTCTCTTATCCCGTGCTTATGGCCTGCTCAACTTCCCTCTGTTTCTCATTCTTCCCTCTTTCCCACCTGCTATTCACCCTATTTTATCTCTCCTGTCCCTCTCTCCATCCCCATTTTCCTACCCTGCCCTTGTCTTCTCTCTTGGCCCCGTCTCCTCTTCAAATTCCCCCCTGCCCCCCCATCCTCTATGCATCCCTTTCTTCCTCTCTGACCTGTCTTACAGGGATTTGACCCATTCCGATTCGGAGTCCTCCCTCCACATGAGTGACCGCCAGCGTCTGGTCCTCAAGCCTCCTCAGATGGTCCGTGCTGCAGATGAGGCTCTCAGTGCCATGACTTCCAACGGCAGCCACCGGCTGATTGAGGGGGTCCATCCCGCCTCTCTGGTGGAGAAACTGCCTGACAGCCCTGCCCTGGCCAAGAAGGCACTGCTGGCACTGAACCACGGGCTGGACAAGGCCCACAGCCTGATGGAGCTGAGCTCCCCAGCCCCACCTAGTGGTTCTCCACATTTGGATTCTTCCCGTTCTCACAGCCCCAGTTCCCCAGACCCAGACACGCCGTCTCCAGCTGGGGACAGCAGAGCCCTGCAGTCTAGCCGAAATACACGTATTCCCCACCTGGCTGGCAAGAAGGCCGTGGCTGAGGAGGATAATGGCTCCATTGGTGAGGAGACAGACTCCAGCCCAGGCCGGAAGAAGTTTCCCCTCAAAATCTTTAAGAAGCCTCTTAAGAAGTAGGCAGGATGAGGGTGGCAGTTGTGGGACAGCTTGTCCTCACCTGGTCTTCTGCCTCCCCTTCCCTCCCTTCCAACATACCTGGCCCCCAGCATGGGGCATGGGAGGGGCTGGCCCTGGGGCCTGGGCACTGTACATACTTGCCCCCCGTATCCTTGGGTCCTTCAACATTATTTATTAACTGACCACCATGGCCTGCCTGCCCTGCCTCCCTCCCAACCATGGGCTGCTGCTGTCACTCCCTCTCCACTTCAGTGCATGTCTTAGTTGCTGCCCCCTCAGCTCTCAGTCCACCTCTGGGGTCCAGCTTCTGTCTCTGCTGTCCCAGTTTTGAGGTTTGGTTTCTTGTTTCTCTCTGTCTCCTGCTTTTGGGCTCTCCCCCCGCCCCCGCCACTCCCCAACTTCCCCTAGAGGCTAGGGGGGAAGAGAGGGGCAGTAACTTCTGACACCTGTGCCTCAGATCTCTTCCACCTCACCGACCATGGTTCTGTTTGCCCCAGACTGGGGCCTAGGACCTAATATTTGCAGTTTGCTCTCTGGGAGTGTGGTGGGCCAGAGGGAACCTCGGCCTGGAGCTCACTGAGGCCTCCAGGGATCCATGGGGGAGCGAAGCCAACTCCCAGAGAACAAGCCACTAGAGTTCTGAAGAGAGGCTAGGCTAGGGGATAGATCGGAAGAGACTTCTCCTAGTTGGAGGATGAGTGGAAGCCAGAGATGTGAGCTACAAAGCAGTCACCTTTTCTCTCTTCTCTCACCCACACCTGCCTCTCTCTTATCCCTGCTCCCCCACCCTGCAGGAGGGTTTGTCTATAAGAGGCGCTGCCCAAATGCTCCCCAAGCCTCATTACTCCTGAGGCTCAGGACAGTGGGCTCCCATGGCCGTGGGAGCCTCAGCTATGATACAGGGCTCTAATGGGGTCTTGGAGCTGCTGGGCAGGATGTTGTCACATTTGAACCAAAAGACAGTTTAAAGTTGAAAAATGAAATCTCCTGAATTTCCCAAGTGCCTGCACTGCATACTTGCCCTGTCAGACCCCATTTTCATGTTACTGCATAGCCTGGGCCAGAGGCTCAAGAAGGACACAGCCTGTTTAGGGAAGGGGGTGGCTAAGGAAGATGGTGTAGGTCAAGGTGGCTGTGTGACCACTCCCCCGCCCTTCCCACCCTCTAGACAACTCTCTCCCTTCCCTGTTTTTGCAATGGCTGTAAAGGTATTTTCCCTCTGCCCCACTCCCTGCCGTGTCTTTACTCTGGGATCCTATTTTGGGCCTGGGGTGGGGGCACCTGGGGCTGGTCTTGGGAGGGTGCTAGGCTGCAGACTGCCTTGTACCCCCTCACATGGGTTTTTCTGTGTTATTTCATAAGACTCTTTGAAGTCCAATAAAGCATGTAGGAGATTTTAACCTCTGCTGGCTTTGACTGACTCTCCTTGTGTTCTCTGTGCTCTTTGTGGCACAGCAGACAGGATGAAGAGACATTTCTCTGCTGCCAAGGGAAAGTGAAACTCTCATACACATTCCCAAAAGCTCTCTGGGTAGGGTTACCAGATGAAATACAGGATACAGTAGTTGAATATTAGACAGACAAATAAATTTTTAGTATAATTATGTCCCATGAAATATTGGGGATACATTTTTATTAGCTAAATCTGGCAACCCTATCTCTAGGCCATCTGACCCTATCTATCATATGGCTTCACTTATCACCTGTGACTGTTAGAATTACAGGCATAACTCATTTTATTGCACTTCGCGAGTATTGCATTTTTTACAGATTGAAGATTTGTGGCAAGCAAGTCTTATCAGCACCATTTTTCTAACAGCATTTGCTTGCTTCACGTCTCTGTGTCACATTTGGTAATTCTTGCAATATTTCAAACCCTCCACCAGCCAAAAGATTACCACTTGCTGAAGGCTCAGATGGTGGTTAACATTTTTTAGCAACAAAGTATTTTTTATTAAGGTATGTACATTTTTTTTAATAGACATAATGCTATTGCACACTTAATAGACTACAGTATAGTGTAAATATAACTTTTATATGCACCGGGAAACCAAAAAGTTTGTGTGACTTGCTTTATTGTGATATTTGCTATATTGCAGTTGTCTGGAACCAATATCTTTGAGGTACCACTGTACTTCACAGGAACCTTGGAACCACCTTGAGAGCAGTAAGGAACCAGTGAAAGGTTTTAGGGAGGGGATGCCACGTGAGATATCATAAAAATCAGTCAGCCTAGCCCAAATCGGAAGCTTCTACACCAGCCTTGTGAGTCATGTCTCACCTATTCTGACACCCCACATTCGGTAACCAAGTCCTGTCCATTCTACCTCCACGAGCCACATCCACTGGATAATTCTAAAAGCAAATGGATCATAGCCCTGCCCTGCTCAAAACTCTGCCAGGGCTCGTTCCCATTTCCGTCAAGATAAACTCCAAAGGCCCTTGGCCTAGCAAGGCTCTCTTCCAACCTGACTTGAGTGCGAGATTTCAGGCCGCCCGAAGGGCCCTGGGGCTCCCAGCCTCCGGCCTCCGGCTGCGGATCTCAGGCTAGAGCTCAGCTCGGACGGCAGTCTTCGGTTATCATCACGTAACAGTCTTCAAGACAAGAAAAAACGGATGGTTGGGGTTTTGCTATTTCAAAAATACTCGAACCGCCCTGACTTCTGCGGGGCCTGCCGGCAAGAGAGGCGGAGCCACGCCTGGCCTGCCTCTGCGCGCTAAGTCCGGCCGCGGAGCCCCAGATAGGGCTTTGCCCACACCCAACATGGCGGCCGAAGAGCGGCGTTCCCGCCGGGCGCACCCACACCTAACACGACCGTGGGAGAGGCGCCGTCTCCTGGGCCCTGCCCACACTCAACATGGCGGCTGTGGGAACGACACTCTGCTACGCTAGGCCTGCCCACCGGCCGCGGCGCTGGCAGCGTCGCATAACATCCTGCGAGCTCTGTCGCGCTGCTTTTGCGTTGCGGCTGGCGGGAGCGGGAAGAGGATTCGGATTGCCTTGCCCTGCTCTGTGGAGGGAAAGTGCGCTCTGGCCCTAACGCCAGGCCCTGCACCCGAGCAACCCCTCGAGCCTGACCTTCCGCACTCTGCCACCTTCTCGATCCTGCCGGCGCCTCAGAGCTGCAGCCGCGTCTCGCATCCCTCGGCGCCTCAGCCACTAGTTGCGATGCATGTTATCAAGCGAGGTGAGAGGCCGGGGAGGGGGCGGTGGGGGAGGTACGCGGGCTGCCGCCGCCCTAGCAGTTAGCCGCGCCCGCCCGCCTCCGCCGCTTCCCGCGCTGCCGGCGGCAGCTTCCCGCCCTGTCACCTTCTCGGGCTCCTGCCCTTTCGTCAGTCTGTCCCCAACCCCCCTCTGGCCTTTAGTCTGCGCCCCGTGGCTCTGCCATCCGGCCGCACGTCTAAAGAGTAACACCTTCCCTTTAGCGAATAGTAGCTGTGCGCGCACAGCTCTTTGCAGGCGGTACTTGATTCCTCACCGGGAGCCCCTGAGGTAGGGGTTATTGGGTCCGCCTCGCGGGTGAAGATACTGAAGCGCAGAGAGAGGTGCGGAGACTGCACGGTCACCCGGTTCGATGCTGGTGAGGCCAGGCTTCGAACCCATAGCGAACAACAGAGTTTTATTTGAAAGGCTTGGTCACCTGTCCTAGGCACGGGGGGATCTAGTGAAGCAGGGGCTCTGCACCCTACACGGGCACCTAGCAGCTTCCTGAGCTCTTTTGTGGGGTGAAAAACGTCAGGCTCAGATACAGACATCTCCACGGAGTTTGCCCTTCGTGAGGGATGTGTTGCCGTTTGCCCCAGGAGTGGTCCCAGAGGAGTTTGGGATCGGGACTGGCTGGCCTTACCCTAGATGGTAAGAGATATGGAATTAGAGTAGGGTGGCCAAGACATCTTCTGGCAGCGTGGGGGACCGGGAAGGGCCAGGGACTTGTGTTCTTCCTCAACACTTATTTCCTGTTAGGCTTGCTGAGTACCTTCCTTTGTGTCAGTCCTTTGCTTGATTCTGTGAAATTAATTATAAGAGGAGACAGACTTGCCTCCGGAAAAGATTTAATCAGGTTGGAAAAACAAGAGCAAAACATACTCTTAACAGAGAACCATATGGGACAGGTACGAACACGTTTTGAGTCGACTCTACTTGCCTCTGTTGAAGCAAAGAAGTTATTTCAAAATTGTAGGCACTTAGTGAACACTGATTGACTGATTGTTTTGTCCACTAGGCTGTGAGTGTTTCAAAGATGAGGACTTTATGCCCACACTTAGCACAGGACCTGCCATGAATATAGATGCTCATTCATGAGTGGATGAGAATAATTATTTTAAAATATAGGATATCATGAGTGTTGTGAGTAGGCAGGTAGTTGATTTGGTTGTAACTAGGTGGCGTACAGCTGAGAGATGGACAGTGGTGGACCTTCCTGGCATCAGTATCTTTAGAACATCATTCTCTGAATTTCCCAAGTCTCCCATTTTAGCTGATGAGACCAAAGATCAAAATACATAGTGCACTTTTATTGGTCCATACCTGTGAGTGAGAGAGGAGCATTCAGTTTTTTAAACCTTTAGAAAAGGGTATGTAAGTATGAGGAGCCCTTATGATAAATCTGTAACAGATGAATTGACAACTTGTGAACTTAGATCTCTGGAGTGGGTAACACCTCTGTGTTGCATTTTTAACCTTTTGGGTCCACTTTCAAATACTGTGGTTTAAAAAGTACTATCTACAACAAACAAAAGGCCGGTCTTATTTTGTTTCTCATTCCTTCAGAGAACCTAATATGATCCAGATGGTTTGCTGCTAGACTCTGCCAGCCTTGTTTTTTCATTTCTTTTCTTTTCTTTTTTATTAGTTATCTATTTTATACATATTAGTGTATATATGTCAATCCCAGTCTCCCAATTCACACACACCCCCCGCCCCCCAGCGCTTTCCTCCCTTGTTGTCCATAGGTTTATTCCCTACATCTGTGTCTCTATTTCTGCCTTGCAAACTGGTTCATCTGTAAAGCCTTGTTAATATACAACATTGTACTTAGATTTGTTTCTTTATTTTATTTTTGATCTTTAATTTGCTTAGGGTATCCACCCCCCCCCCATTTTTGGCATGATAGTATAGTAGCAGACTAACTCATGTAGGTTTTGTTAATCTTAATGTGATTATTCAAGAGGGCAACTAGCAGCCTACCTAAGGTATTACTTACTGAATGTGCTAATATCTTGCTTAGCACCATGAGGGAAATAATAGAGGGAGAAGGCATCTCCATCTTCCATGATCTTAGGGCTGTTAGGGATGCAGGAATAATCCATATGAAAATTGTTAGATAACAGAAGGGAATAGTAGATGAGTTTTTCTCATCTGCTGTCTTGGGCTATTTTTCTTGGTGGGACAGTATTGTATTGCTCAAGGAAATTAAGGTTAAAAAAAAAAAGTTGAGAACCAATGGAACAAATGTAGTGTAGCTGAGTTGAAAAGTGTGCTTTGGACTTTAGTATAGTGTTTTCAAAACTGTGCATTTTACATCATGACTGAGTACACACACATGTATAAGTAAATATTTACATAAAACTGAAACAAAAGTTTGCAAAATAATACTTTTTAAAGCATCTGTTTGCCCTCTGATAATCTCTTCTATTCCATATCCTTTGTCTATCCCTCCCTCTCTTCTCCCTTCCTCCCTCCCATCCTTTCTAATTCCCTTTACAGCCCACTGTGTTACTATATTTTACAGATCTGTGTGGATACTGTGCTGGGCACTGAGGTTACAGTGGTGAGCAGGCAGACATAGGTCTTGTTTTCAAAAATCTTTACAATCAATTGAGAAAGATAGACAAGAACAATAATATAATAAAATATGTTCAATATTCTAATAGGTAAAGTACAGGCTATAGAAGCCCATTCATTCAATTATTCAGAAGGTATTGACAGTCATTCCTCAGTATCCATGGGCATTTGGTTCCAGGACCTGCTGTGGATACCAAAATCCGTTTATGCTCAAGTCCCATAGCAGTCCCTCGGTCTCGGTGGGTTTTGCATCTGTGAGTTCCAGTTCCCCATCCAGGGCTCCAACCAACTGCGGATCGTAAATTGTACATGATCCACGGTTGGTTGAATCTGTTCACGTGGAACCCATGGATACAGAGGGCTGACTGTATTCAGCATCTCTTTATGCCAGGAACTGTTTTAGGTACTGGGGATTCAGCAGTGAACAAAACAAGCTAAATCCCTTTTCTCATTGGAGTTTACATTCTGCGGTGAGTGACAGTAGTTAAGTGTATATAAGAAACAAGTAAACATGTAAGAATCAGTTAATTCCAGATAGTGGTTAGTGAGATGATGGTAGTAAAACAGGGTAATGTGATAAAGATGAATGAGAAAGTAATCTTGGTTTGTATCCTCAGGGAGGGAGCTGACATTTGATCTGAGCCCTGAATAATACTAAGAGTCAGCTATGTGAAGGTCCGTGGGCTGAACATTGCAGGTAGAGGGAATAGAAAGTTCATATCTTGTAGAAGAGGCACATCCTTGGTCTTACAGTATTAGCAAAGTCTTCCTGAAGAGAGAGGAATTAAAAAAGACAGCTTACACCCAAGAGGAAATCAGACAATTAGTGTTCTAGAGGATTTCACAGGAAGAAGAGGTCAATGTGGGTTACAGTTGTTGGGGCAGGTTTCATGGATGTGGTGAGAGTTGAATAGTGAGGAGGAGTTAGACGTATGGAAAGGTGGAAGAGGGACTTTTAGGCAGAGTAAGGTATAAGCAGTGATATGGATGTGGGAATGGGAGGCCCTGTTGGGACTTAGGCTATTTCACAAGGAACAGTAGAGGAGATGTGGTACCAAATTAAGGAAGGCCTTGTTTGAGAGGATAATAATGTAAGCAGGGATTAGTGATATGATAAAATCAACATGTGGGTTGAAAAAAGTGACCAAGAGGAATGATAGGCTAGAGAACAGTGGCTCATTGGTCCTTCAGCCCCTTAGTGTGCCTCCACTTTCCAGTGTGAATTAAGACAGTTGCCATTGTACTTTCTGTCAGTTTCCTGATTAATTTGGCAGCTGCAGATTCTCAGTTTGCTAATATTGCCTTGTGGTCACCTGTCTGCCTAACCAGCTGGTAGAGCATTGAGGGCTCAGTCCCAGTGTAGGCCAGCTAATTAACTGTATTCCAGAGTTAAACACTGGCATATGTGTCTGGTTAGAAAAGGAGGTCACAGTGGTGATCAGAAAGAGAAGGGCTATCTTAGTTAATATATCAGTGTTTAAGAAAAACTAACTTGTTCTATTGGTGATGGGTTACTAGTGGTATCTTACTGTTTATTTATTCTTTATCAAACATTTGAGAAAGTCCTTGGGCCAGCCAGGACTTTTTGTTAGGAAGAGCAAAGAGCAATAGGATCTAAGTCCAAAACCATAAAAGGACTAACTAGATGAGATCCATATGTATATGCTTCCGTATCTCCAAAATAAAAACTAAGAGGTTGCCTCTGGAAGATTGTTTTGAGTTACAAATAGAAAGAAGTACTTCTTTACATGGTGTGAAGTAAATTCAAAATCACTAATTACTCTAGGAGAGTATGTAAGCCAAATTTATCATGAAGATGTTAGAATGGAGACAGGTTTATAAATCATTTAGCATTCGATAAATATTTGAGTACCTACTATGTGGTAGGCCTTGGTCTTTGGTCTGGGCACTGGGGAATACATTGGTACATAAACCGTGACAAAAATCTTTTTCTTTTTGGAAATTGTATTCTAGTGGATGCAGAGAGCCACACAATAAACAAATACGTAAGTAAATATAGAGTATGTCAGATGACCATAAGTGCTATAGAGAAAAATAAAGCATAGAAGGAGCATAAAGAGGAGCAAGGCTGTGTTTGGGGCATTGCAGTTGAAAATAGAGTGATCTGGGAAAGCCTTATTGAGAAGGTGACATTGAGCAAAGACCTAAAAGAGGTATAGATAGCAAGGAGCCAGGGTTGCGGGGTATGGTGAGTGAGGAAGGTGGGAGAGTAGGAGATGAAGTTGGGAAAGGGGGCACACAAGGCAGGTTGTGTAGGATTCTGTGGACTGTTGTAATGATTTTGACTTGATTCTGAAGGAGATGGATGATAAACCTCTATTGGGCGGCAGTGGGTAGTGATATGATTTTGACTTAAGTTTTAAAGAATAATTCTGCCTGTCATTTGGACAACGTGGGGTAGGGAAATTTATTGCAAGAATCCATCCGATGTATAATGTAAGGGAAGAATCAGTATAGAATCCCTACTTTTTGAAGATGAAAAAATAATCCCTCGATGAACTATTGGGGGTCTGAATCTTTTATCTATGAAATTGCATTTCATGTTGGCCAATTTAAAAAGTTTACATGCTGATTACATTTGATTCTTTGACATTGCTATCTTAATAAGTGCTAACATGAATTTATGGTTTGATTCTTTAGATGGCCGCCAAGAGCGAGTTATGTTTGACAAAATTACATCTCGAATCCAGAAGCTTTGTTATGGACTCAATATGGACTTTGTTGATCCTGTAAGTAAATAGGCTTTATATCTTGGGTTCCTTGCTTCATGTGCTTCTTTTTACTTGTCTCTTATCTCTGGCCCTTCACTCACTTGCTCTATATTTTGGTTTGGCCTTGGATATAAAATGTGAATTTATTGCTTAAAACTTTGTTTTTTCCTGGGAATTCCCTAGCGGTCCAGTGGTTAGGACATGGTGCTTTCACTGCCATGGCCTGGGTTTGATCCCTCGTCGGGGAACTAAGATCCCTCAAGCCGTGTGGCGTGGCAAAAAAAATAAAACAGACAAAACAAAACGAAACAAAACTTTTTTTCTAAATCTTGTTCTGTGCTGTGAGTTCTGACTTTTCAGAGAACTATAAAAGTGAGCAAAGAGGAAAACTTGACATTAACATTTCATATTAGAGAGTTCTTTGAGTAAATTATTTTATTCATAAGTGGAAAAACTTGTTTTGGAATTGTGGTCATTTGGGTAGAAACTGGTTGGAAATTTGCTTTTCTGTTATCTATGTAGAAAGAATACATTAAAGTAATATAAAGTAATATAAAAGTAATATAAAATAGATTTCATGGCCAGCTTTTAAATTAAGGAGAGCCAGCTATTCATAAGCAAGTTGCTGTGCTTTTCTCTTTCTATAACTCCTCTACTCTAGACCCTCAGCATCTCTTATCTAGACTGCTATCTGTAGTGGTCTCTGAAGTGTTCTTCTGGTCTTCCTCTCATCTTGCAGTCTTCAAATACATCTTCCACATGGCTTTCAAAATGATCTTACTAAACGGAGTCTCTAAGAACCTTCTTTTTTTTAAACCCATACTGCCCCATCCTTATTTAGGTATTTTATCTGTACTACTCTAGCACTTGTGCTGGCCTCATAGCATTAACCACCTAGTATAGAAATTAATTATATGTCTTTGTCCTCCCCGAGAGTTGCTGGGGAGGCCTGTATCTTGTTCTTGTGATATCCACAATGCTTAACACATATATAATTAGATGCTCAATAAATATTGAATTGACCAAAATGGTCAAAAGAAAATAATTTTATACAGCTTTAAAATATGCTTATTAGAAATTCCCTTTTACATTTAGAAATCTAGACAATAATTAGGATAGTAGAATATTAGAGTTGGAACGAACCTGAGAGATCATCGTATTTCATCTTCCTTGTTTTATAGATAAGGAAGGTCCAAAGTGAAGGGGAGTGACTTGTACAAGTGAGTGGGAGTGTAGGAAGAAGAACCTAGGTATCTTGACTCGTAGGTGTTCTATTGCCTCATGCACACATTTCAGAGTGCAGGTGTGCTAGAGCTGACTCGAGCTTTCTAGGGTAGATTTAGTTGAAAAAGTCTATGTGTTTTTAGATCTGGCATGGTTATTAGCACACAGACGTTATTTTATTCTGAGTTCTGATTACTTGCCACATAGCACCAGAAATCATTTAGAAGACTTCACTACTCTTTTACTGAACATGAGTTAATTGTTGGATCTGAGAAGAAAGTGATCAGGAGCAACCTTAGCTTAGGTCTGAAATTTAATTGGAATAGATTCTAAACTAGTAATTACACACTTTTTTTTGAGGGGGCATGCTTTTGTCAACTGGGAAATGGCATTCATTTTCTGTTGGATTAATCTGTTTTTTTTTTTGTTGTTTTTTTTTTTTTTGCGGCTGCATGGCTTGTGGGATCTTAGTTCCCCGACCAGAGATTGAACCCGTGCCCCCTGCAGTGGAAGCTTGGAGACACAGCCACTGGACCACTGGGAAATTCCCTAATCTTTTTTTTTTTTTTTTTTTAAAGATTCAGTAAACACATACATATATACAACATGGAATTTGTCTTTTTTTTTTTTTTTTTTCAGTACGTGGCCCTCTCACTGCTGTGGCCTCTCCCGTTGCGGAGCACAGGCTCCGGACGCGCAGGCTCAGTGGCCATGGTTCACGGGCCCCGCTGCTCCGCAGCATGTGGGGTCCTCCCGGACCGGGGCACGAACCCATGTCCCCTGCATTGGCAGGTGGACTCTCAACCACTGCGCCACCAGGGAAGCCCCGAATTTGTCTTTCTTGACTTGTGCATTGTGTGTTTTATTTATCTATGTATTTATTTATTCTTTAACATCTTTATTGGAGTATAATTGCTTTACAATGGTGTGTTTCTGCTTTATAACAAAGTGAATCAGCTATACATATACATATATCCCCATATCTCTTCCCTCTTGCGTCTCCCCCCCTCCCACCCTCCCTATCCCACCCCTCTAGGTGGTCACAAAGCACCAAGCTGATCTCCCTGTGCTAGGCGGCTGCTTCCCACTAGCTATCTATTTTGCATTTGGTAGTGTATATATGTCCATGCCACGCTCTCACTTTGTCCCAGCTTACCCTTCCCCCTCCCTGTGTCCTCAAGTCCATTCTCTAGTAGGTCTGCGTCTTTATTCTTGTCCTGACCCTAGGTTCTTCATATCCTTTTTTTTTTAGATTCCATATATATGTGTGTTAGCATCGTGTGTTTTAAAGAGGGGTATCTCTTACAGTACGGTCTTGAAAACAGTGAAATGCATTGAGGTTGAATGGGATGTGGAGCCAGAAGACTTAGATAGTAAAGCTTGGGCAAGTCCCAGTAACCTGGTTCCTCATGTAAAGTGGTGATAGTTATATACCCATCTCACAGGTAATTGTGAAATGTCAGAGAAGATCATGAAAGTTGAGATATTTTGTAATCTGTGAAATGTTAAAGAGGGAGTAGCCATTAAATTATTTGATGACTCAGCCCCAACTCTAACTTATATCTTCATCTCCTTTCATTGGAATGATTAAAGTTTGATTCATTTGCTTTCCCATACTTGTCCTTAGGTAGAATTGGGGCAAAATGGGTAAGTATGTAGCGTGAACCCTGATTATATAGAGAGAATTTGAATAAAAGATGGGGAAATAATTATAGAATCATTGGTCTGTTTTCAGCTGTTTCCCTGTGTGACTGTTAATCTCTGTAAAAGCTCTACTTAGATTTTAAAACTAACTTTCTTCCTTCCTCCCTTCCTCCCCCCGCTTTCTTTCTTTCTCTTTCTCTCTTTCTTTCGTTCCACACTTCTTCATTGTATATGTAGTATGCATTTTCTAGCAGCTCTATTGGCTTATGAATTCTCATTACTAAATTTTCCACAGCCCACCATTCTGAAAGATAATTTTTCATAAAAGGAAGTTGTCTTTTATTTTGATATAAATTGATTGTTTTCTTCATTGCTCTCTTAAGGAAGCTGTTGGTTCTTGGGAAAGCACAAGTAATTCTTGGTTTTGCTTTTATAGGCTCAGATCACCATGAAAGTAATCCAAGGCTTATACAGTGGGGTCACTACTGTGGAACTAGATACTTTGGCTGCTGAAACAGCTGCGACCTTGACTACTAAGCACCCTGACTATGCCATCCTGGCAGCAAGGATTGCCGTCTCTAACTTGCACAAAGAAACAAAGAAAGTATTCAGTGGTGAGTCTAGAGGAAAAAGTTAGAAAGAATTTAGTATTTTCAGAAAATTTATAGGGGTACTAGAATGAAACCTTGAGTGTCAAAAAGAGAAATTCCATCTTGTTTAAAAAAGCAAAGTGTGCAGGTTAGTGGCAGAGGGAGACTAGAACTTCCTATTTCTCCATGCTGCTGACCTGCTGCATGGAAGGGTCAATGGATACTTTTATCTTTTTGTTTCTTTTTTTTTTTGAAACCCATCTTTAGATGCTTGGTGGTGGTGTGGTTGGAAAAAAGAATAATATTTATTGATAATTTCTGGGTTGAACAAAGTGTTACAGTCAGTCTTTTGTCACCATTAGTCAGCACTCCCATTTTATAGCTCAGGGAATGTGGGCAAAGGAAGGTTAAATAATTTGTTAGGTATATAAAAAGTGGTATATAAGAAGTCAGCTGGTAGACTGAGAGTAGAAATCTTTCAGCTTTCAATTCGAGATCTGTTATATGGGGACTTAAGCATTATATCCCACTCTTCAGTAGATTTATTGTAAAGATATCAGTTCTCCCGAAATTGACTATGGATTCAAGTCAAATTCAGTCAGAATGCCAGCTTTGTGTATATGTGTATTATATGTATAAATGCAGAGGACTAAATACTGCTGTGATGTCTGGAAGAGAGGGCTTATTACTAAATGTGCATTTATAGAAGTAAAATGCCTGGGATGATAGGTTTTGAATTTTAAGTTGAGTGTCTGTTTTGTTAGGATAAAAAAAACTTGAGAAGAGGTTATAATTTCTGTTTTTCTTTATTTTCAACCAGTAATTCTCAATGGGGTTTTATGTCAGAATCATCTGGCAGTCTTTTTCAAACTCCAGGAGCCTATGCTCACTCTAACTCTGGAAGATTTAGCTTATAAATATATATATTTCCTTATATATTTATTAGACGTGTGTATGTTCATTGAGCACTTTCTGTGCTAGGTACTAAGGTGGGTTGGGATGAAAAACGGTTGAGAACCACTGTTGTAAACTGTTACCTGAAGATTGAATTAGCTGTTAAGTGATTTTGATATTTTAATTTTCTGTTGTTTTGTTTTTAGATGTAATGGAAGACCTCTTCAACTACATAAATCCACATAATGGCAAGCACTCTCCCATGGTGGCCAAGTCAACAGTGGATATTGTTTTGGCCAATAAAGATGTATGTATAATGCTTTGGTGAAAAATTTTTTATAGATTTTTTTTTAAGAAAATAAGCACATTTTAAAAAATTTAAACACTACAAGAGATAGAGGCAAAAAGTAATTCTTTCTCCTTCTCTGAATCCTAGTTTTCCTCTCTAGAAACAGCAACATTTTGTCATTTTAAATTGTATTTTTCCAGAGCTGTTCTATAATACACGTATGTGTACCTTTATTTTTCCTTTTAGTGGTAGTGCACTGTGCATACTGTTCTTTCTGTTACTTTTTCACTTGCAAGTATATCTTAGAGATAGTTCTTTATTAGCATTTATGAATTACCTGCATAGAATTCCATGCTATAGCTGTATCATCATTATACATATATATAAGAATTGCTCTAGTGATGAATATTTGTTTTCCATTTTTCACTGCAGTGAATATGCTTGTATGGTAGCGCTTTACTTGTAGATGAGTGTATTGGTAAGGTAAATTCCTTAAGTGGAATTGCTGAGCCAAAGAGTATGTACATTTAAAATTTTAGTAGACATTGCTAAACTGACTTCCAAAAGGGTGGTTCAGGTAAAATTTTGAAAGATCTTCTTGCTCAGCAACTTAAAAATTATCCATTTGTGTTTCAACCCCTTTCTTAACTACATCCCAAAGAACAGAAGGGAAAAGATGGGTAGGTCCAGCCAGCCCTTTTGCACACAGGATTTATTTACCATGGATATCCGCACAGATTAGAAACCACTTTTAACTGTAGGTAATAGAATGATTAGTCGGCTGTCTCTAAATATGTATCTGATGTTAAAGAGACTGAGAGGAAACTGAGTTGTGTGTTGTTCATATGTATAATCTTGAAGACAGGTGAAAAACAAAAATAAAATGACGACAGCAAAAACCTGTATCTAAAAAATAAATATTGATAATCAAGTATTTCAGTTCTCCATTTTTCATGCAAGGCCCCTACCTGTCTTTGGCAACAAAGATGCCCTTAAAAATTTAAGAGGAAGGGAAGAGTTTTGTTTTTCTTTTTTACATCTTTATTGGAGTATAATTGCTTTACAATGGTGTGTCAGTTTCTGCTTTATAACAAAGTGAATCAGTTATACATATACTTATGTCTCCATATCTCTTCCCTCTTGCGTCTCCCTCCCTCCCACCCTCCCTATTATGGTTTTCATTTTATGACAACTTATACTAGTCTTCCACTTATGGAATCAACATACAAGTTTCTTTCTTTTTTTTGGCAACATCCTGCAGCTTGTGGGATCTTAGTTCCCCTACCAGGGATTGAACCTGGCAGTGAAAGCATAGCGTCCTAACCACTGGACTGCCAGGGAGTTCCCACAAGTTTCTTTTTCAAATAAACTTATTAAAGTCAAAAAAAGTGAGAATGAAAGTCTTAATAGAATGGATGGTAGTTAACACAAATCATGGAGATGAGATGATACCTGAATGAATGGAATTTGGAAAATGTTGAAATATACTGTGTAAAGCAGTATTTCTCGGGCTCTAGAGCGTGGGCTCAGTAGTTATGGCGCACGGACTTAGTAGGGAAGAGTTTTGTACAGATTTTTCAAGTTCTTGGACATGGATCCTTATATGGAAATACTGATAGTATTTTGAAAGACTGGCTCCACATTTCTCTATCCAAAATGATTATTTGTACCTAAATTGCTTTTGTTTTCTTTAAATGGCTCTATAGCCTACAAAAGCCTGTAACAATGGCCAGTTCTGCTTTAAAATATTACTGTCACAGCAGTAGTTTGTTTAAAACCTGTTAAAGGACCATGGATTTGATGAGCCTTAGAATTAACGTAATTATTTATCTTATATATTGTTATGTGCAGTTTAAAATGGAAGATAAAAATACATATTATTAATTATATGGCTCCGATACTTTTGGAGTAATAGCTAATCTAAAAACATGTTTAAGGGTGATAATATAGTCCCTTTTATGCTCATGTTCTTTCCTTCTTCAGAGATGTACTGTAAACATAATAGGGAAAGTTTGGTAAGTCATATGTATTTTTACTTATATACAACTTATACTTAAATGTTTTCTTCTAGTCCTTTAATGTACATGTTTTTAAACCTAATTAGGATACTCAATTTATATAATTTTTTTTTTGTTGACATCAGGTATGGATTTCTATTCTATACTAAGTAATACTTAGTGTTATCTCTTTTATATTCTATGTCAATTTTAGTTCTGGAGTCAGGGCTGAAAGATACCAGAGTTTGTGAAAATAAATCTAATTATCTTAATTATGGACTTTTTTTTTACCTTCACCAGCGCCTGAATTCTGCCATTATCTATGACCGAGATTTCTCTTATAATTACTTTGGCTTTAAGGTAAATAATGGGTTTCAAATGAGTGGGAATTCCTCCTTGAATCAGGAAATACGGGTTTTTGTTTATGTTTTAGTGATATAATTATAGAGGTAGAAATTTGTTGGGAGTCGAGGGACCTGTGGGATTAGTGGGGTTAGAGTGGTGGTGGTTGTTTGAATTAAGGAAAGATAGCTTATTCATTTGCAGTTTTCAAGTTTTCCAAATATTACTTCTGGATACCTTTGGAGTTATGCAGGTAATTTGCCAGAATGATTCCATATTCTACTGTTTATGCAACAACTGTTTATTGAATTCCTACTATGTGCCAAGTGCTTTTCTAGGTACTTTTGTGTGGATAAACAGTATTATGTAGTGATTGAGAACATGAATGTTGGTGTCAGACCACCTGGGTTCAAATCTCTGCTCCATTTCTTATTAGCAAGATACTTAATCTCTCTGTCCTCAGTTTCCTCATCTTTAGAATAGGGATAATAATAAAATTTCAACAGCAAATTCTCTTGAGGAGTGAATGTGTGTGCTACTTTGATCAATGCCTAGCCTGTTATAAGCACTTCGTAAATGTTAACCATTATGATGTGGTGATGAATACTACAACATCTGCTATTAACATTATACATGTTAACATAGAGCTGGCTTTTTCCAGAAATTTTCAGGCAGTCTTTTCCAAAACAAATAGCCAATTGATAATGTTCCAAGCTAAAGCTAGTAAAACGAAATATGCTATTCTTGTCATTTAAGATTATATTAAAAACGGAGAAGATTTAAAAAGATTGCCTTATTGTGAATGATATATCTACTATGTCTTTAAAAACTATGCCCTGGAAGTTTTTTGTTGTTTTGCTTTTTCTAGACGCTGGAGCGATCCTATTTGTTGAAGATCAGTGGAAAAGGTGAGACATGAATGTGTTTGTGTGGTACATTTTCTACTCATTATATTGAAAATAGAGCTTTGAGCTATTAGCCTTAGCACTTCTATTTAAACTCTAACATTTTAAACTTCAGGTTTAGTTTATGAATAATTTTGCTGCTTATTGGTGTAAAATTTTTAAAATTGTCTTTTGATGTTCCTTTTTTTGACTCAAGTACATATCTCAGCCTAGTTTTTCTCACATGTCCCATTATGTGAAAATTCCTCTTTTGTTTTTAGTGGCTGAAAGACCACAGCATATGTTGATGAGGGTATCTGTGGGCATTCACAAAGAAGATATTGATGCTGCTATTGAAACATACAACCTTCTCTCTGAGAAGTGGTTTACCCATGCCTCTCCCACTCTCTTCAATGCTGGCACCAACCGCCCACAACTTTCTAGGTATGTGTCATCTATAGTCGCTTTTAATGTTCTGAAATGCTTTTGCTAGGGAAATAAACCTTGACCTGAAGAAACTAGGCAGTTCATCACTTAAAAATTAATTTGATATACTTTTTTTTTTTTTTGTGGTACGCGGGCCTCTCACTGTTGTGGCCTCTCCTGTTGCGGAGCACAGGCTCTGGACGTGCAGGCTCAGCGGCCATGGCTCATGGGCCCAGCCGCTCCACGGCAT
This sequence comes from Monodon monoceros, assembly GCF_005190385.1. NCBI lineage: Eukaryota > Metazoa > Chordata > Mammalia > Artiodactyla > Monodontidae > Monodon > Monodon monoceros. Next base: position 58,599,473 of record NW_021703784.1, read on the forward strand.
GTGGGATCCTCCTGGACCGGGGCACGAACCTGTGTCCCCTGCATCGGCAGGTGGACTCTCAACCACTGCGCCACAGGGAAGCCCTGATATACATTTAATCGCTCCTGTTCTGATTAAATGAGATTTACTTTCTGGAAAGCTCTCTTACTGCAGTGTGGTAAATGAATTGAAGAGAGACAAATGCCGATAATAAAATTTTAAACATGATTGTGGTGATGGTTGTACAACTCTGTGAATATACTAAAAACCATTAATTGTACACTTTAAATGGGGACTTGTATGGTATGTGAATTATATCTCAATAAAGTTTTTTAATAAAAGTAAATACTGACAGTAATTAGAGGACTCTAATCGTAGTCTGTATGAGAGATTATGGTATTTTGTTTAGGGAGGTGAAAGTAGAGATTGAGAGAAATAGACAAATTCAGGAGATTTGGGAGGTAAAATTGATAGAATTTGATGATTTGGATATGAGTCAAGAGTGGTTCCTGAGTTTATGGGTAGAGTAACAGGATTTATTATGGTGCCATTTTCTGATAAAGGAAACATTGGAACAGAGTCTGGTAATTTGTAAAAAAAAAAAAAAAAAAGACTAATACACCCCAAGCAAGTTTGTTTTATCCAAGGAACTCAAGGATATGCTAACATCAAAAAGTGTATTAATGTACTTCATTGCACTAACATTTTATATCATTTAATACTTTCATAATAAAAAAACCTAGCAAAATAGATACAGAAAATAACTTCCTTTATTTGGTAAAAGATAATCCACTAAAAACTTAGATCTATTGGACCTCTGTTTTCAGCATTGTAGTGGAGACCTGAGCCGGCATTGTAAGATAAGAAAAAAAAAGATTGGAAATGAGGGAACAAAACTGTAATGATTCCTGAAGAGCATCTACAGACAAATTATTAGAATTAAAAAGAGATTTCAGCAGAATATCTGGATGTAAATTCAACATAAATTAATCAGTTGAGTTTCTGTATTTTAGCTGTTAGAAGATTTAAGTTTAAAACATATAATACTGGAAGGTACCCAAGAATAAATCTAATGAAAGGTGTGTAAGGCTTTTAAGGAAAAAATTCTAAAACGTAATTGAAGGACATTAAAAAACAAATAAATGGAGAATGATCTTATATTCATAAATGGATTTAATATTGTAACAATGTCAGTTTTTTCCAAGTTAATCTATAGTTTCAGTGTAATTCCAGTCAGAATTTCAACATGCTGATTCTAAAGTTTATATGGAAGAGCAAAATGCTAAGAATAATCTAGTACTGCTCAAAGATAGCAGGTCCTAATCCCTGGAACCTGTAAATGTTACTTTATAAGGAAAAGAGTCTTTGCAGTTATGATTAAGAAAGATCTTGACATAGGGAGATTATCCTGAATTATTCAGGTGGGCCCTGAATCCAGTAAAAATATCCTTATAAGAGAGAGGTTGAGGGAGATATGATACATACAGAAGAAAAGAAGGCAGTGTGTAGATAGAGGCAGAAATTGGAGTGATGTGGCTACAAGCAAAGGAGCCACCAGAAGCTGGAAGAGGCAAGGAATATATTCTCCCCTAGAGCCTCTGGAGGAATGTTCTTAATTTTGACCCAGTGAAACTGATGTTGAACTTCTGGCCTCCTGAACTGTGAGAGAATAAATTTCTATATTAAGCCACTGAGTTAGTGGTATTTGTTAGGACAGCTACAGGAGACTAATGTAAATAACAAGATAGTTTTGAAGAAAAAGTCCTACCAGATTTCAAGACCACTATAAACCCATGGTTTGTCTATCCCAGAGTAAATACCATACTTTGTGATATTTACTCTGGGATAGTATAGTATTTGCTCTGGCCACTGGAACATAACAGAGAGCTCAAAAAGAGATTCAGGCTTATATGGGAACTTGATGAATAACAGGGTGTCATTGCATTTCATTGGGAAAACAGTGCTAAGGAAATTGGTTATCCTATGGGGAAAAGTATAATTAGATTTCCCTTCTTCATGCCATATATAGAAATAAATTCAAGAGAATGTGAAAGTAAAATCTTTTAGAAGAGCATATAGAGAAAATAAATATTTTCCTCCTCAACTTTTTAATATGAATTTCAAACATTCAGAAAATTTAAAGAAAAGGACAGTGAACTCCACCCATGCACTCACTTCTGCCTAGATAAAAAAATTACTAACATTTTGCCATATATATGTATTTTTATCTTTAAAATTTAAAAAAATTTTTTTTTGGCTGAGTCATTTGAAAGTGAGCTGCAGACATCATGACTATCAACCTAAATCTTGATAGATTATATATGACCTCAGAGTAGTGAAGAATTTCTTAAAGTAGATATAATAAGCAAACAATATAAGGAAAAATTGACTGCATTAAAACTTAAAACTTCTGTGAACCAAATACAGTGAAAAAAGTTTCAGACTGGGAGAAGATATTTGCAATGTATGTTAACTGTTGAAGGATTATAAGAAAAAGACACAAAACGAAATAGAAACATGGGCTAATTTGTAGAAGAAACTGATTGGCTAATAAACACGTGAGATGATGATAAACTTTGCTGGTGATTAAGAAAATGAAAGTTAATATCATAATGAGATATTTCATACCCAACAGATTGATACAAATTAAAAGGCTGATAATAGTAAGTATTGGTAAGAGTGTGGAACATGGGGAACTCTCATGCATTGCTAGATGGAGTATACGTACCCATTCAGTTTGGAGAATCTTTAGTAAAGTGGAACACATGCATATCTTTTGACCCAGAAATTCCTCTCCTAGGTTTATACCCTATAGAAATCCTTAGACATAAGCACAAGGAGATATGTTTAAGAACTTTCACAGCAGCATTGTTTAGAATAGCAAACAAATTGGAAGTAATCCAAATGTCCACCAGTAGGCAAATGGACAAAATATATTGGTATATTCATACAATGGAATACATTACAGCAGTGAAAATAAACTAGTCCTATATGTATCAGTAGGAATGAATCTCTAACACAGTATTGAGTTAAATAAAAGTGGGTTACAGAGAGATAAATTAAGATGGAGCCAGAAATTTCAAAAATGTGGAACATATGTCAATGCTAAAAGAATGTAGAAAGGCATGGAAATGGTATATGATTGTAATTAGGTTATATTTGTAGTGTCTTATTTCTTGAGGTAGGTGGTAAGTACAAAGTGTATGTTATATTATTCTCTGTGCCTTTCTGAATGTGAATATTTAATAGAAAAAGTCAACAGAGTCCGTCTGATTGGTTGAATATTTAAGTTACTGAAGGGATCATTGGAAGACTAAGGTTTCTGGAGTAGGAGGATAAGATCCAAAGCACAGGTAGAAGGGTTGTCTTCAAAAAGACTGTAAGGAAGCTAAATTTTGATGGACATACCAAATTTGGTTCAGTATTGGATAGGTGGGGTTTTTTTCATAAATGTTTAATTTTTCTTGGCTTACTAATAGGTTGAAAAGGTGTTATGTATGCTTAGGAATTTACATGAGAAAATGTTATAATGGCACATTTGCAGTCTGGTGAACATGGAAGCTAATATTTTTAGACTTATCTCTTAAGCCTTCCTTCCAGGCTTAGCATCTAGGGTAGGCAGCAAGGTGATTTTAAAACAATATATGTTGATATATCTTATTGTGTCATATCCAGTAAAAAGTTTTGTTTTGTGTTTTTCCTTCTAAAAACCCCTAGGAATTTTGTAAGCTTCAAATTGTTTATTTGCCTAACTTACTGTCTTTGGATTATATAGTCATTTTTTGATTCTGCTTTGCTTCGGTTCCTTGCTGAGTTGTGACTTTTTTCCTCTGTAGCTGTTTCCTTCTGAGTATGAAAGATGATAGCATTGAAGGTATTTATGACACTCTAAAGCAGTGTGCATTGATATCCAAGTCGGCTGGGGGAATTGGTGTTGCTGTGAGTTGTATTCGAGCTACTGGCAGCTACATTGCTGGGGTAAGCCTCTGTTGTGTGACTAAAAGTGTATAGGCTTAGGGGGATTCAGGTCCATAAGCAACCAGGCTTGTGATTGAGAGGGCATTTGCTGGGGCTTGGGAGACCTGGATCTCTGTTAATTACTTGCTGGCTGTGTGACTTAGACTGAGTAATTTCACCACTTCTGGTCTCATTTTCATCTGTCTTATTAGAGGTTGATTAGATGGACTCTAGGGTCAGATTTTGGAATCCTGATTTATTTTAGCAATAATGATAGTATTATTATTATTCATTGCTCACTACATGCTGAATCCGTTGTAAAAGTTTTATGTGAATTACACATTTAACCCTTACTACAACCTTATGAGATAGATATCATTACAGACACAGTAAACTTTATTCCTTACAGTAACTTTGTGAGTATAGCCACAAAGTCTTCATTTGATAAGTGAGGAAGCTGAAGCTTAGAAAGCTAAATTACTTCCAGAGATTAGTCACTTAATGTGTGATAGAGCCAAGATTCAAGCTTTAAACATTGTCACTTAATGAGGTAAATTTCATCTCTTCTAGTTCACTATTCACTGGGAGTCAATATCATGGTTTTGGGTAGAATCTAAAAAATAATACAACTGGATGTATATGCAAAACAGAAACAGACTCACAGATAAAGAAAACAAACTTGTGGTTACCGAAGGGGAGAGAGACGGGGGGAGGGACAAATTAGGGGCATGGGATTAACAGATACAAACTGCTATATATTAAAATAGATAAGCAACCAGGATATACCGTATAGCACAGGGAATTATACCCATTATACTGTAATAACCTATAATGGAGTATAATATGCAAAAATGCTGAATCACTGTGCTGTACACCTGAAACTAACTATTGTAAATCAACTATACTTCAATTAGAAAAAAAAAAGAAAAAAAAAGGTAATCGTTTTGGTTAAGTCCTGCATTTAAATCCTATCTTCATTAATTACTAGTAGTGTGGCCTAGTGCAAGTTATTTTACATCTCTGAGTTTGTTTCCTCCTCTGTAAGGTGAAGAAAATATCTAACCCTATAGAGTAAAGTTAGAGTCCAGAAGAAAACCATCCCATTACGTGGTGTTCATTACATAATAGTAGGGTGAGCCATTGCTCACTTATCTTTCTAGGTTGTTTAAAGGCTTGCCTTGGGGTTAGAAGGATTATTTTAAAAATTTGATGAGGTATCTTTTAGTCTTAGGAGTTTATGTATTTTTTTCATCTTCATTCTAGAATCCATTTATTGCTGAGAATCTCCATTTACCTTATTGTCTTGATTTATCCATTGCATATAATTCTTATTGTAAATTGCCTTGAATTCTTTTGGGAAAAAGATACTGTAGTAGCGTTTTTACTCTACCCAAAGTATTTCTTTATATAATGACCTTTTGAACGTGTGGGGTTTAAATTTAGCTATCCTGATTTTGGATTCTTTTGACTTGTAATTTCTCATTGTAAATTAGAGATGCCATGAAATAACTTCGTACATAATTGCGATTTATTCAGCAAAATTTTATTTTATGTTGGGCATTATGTTTTTAAAGCAGAGGGAGAGATGGGGAGCAGATGCAACTGTAGACTGGGAGAGAGTAATTTGTCCACTGTTGAACCGTTTTGTTCTTTTTCTTGCTGAGCCCCCTGTTTCTCCTCCAGATGCCTTTATCCTCAGTTTCTCTTTCAGACTAATGGCAATTCCAATGGTCTTGTACCGATGTTGAGAGTATATAACAACACAGCTCGATATGTGGATCAAGGTGGAAACAAGGTATGCTTTGTTACTGAAAGTCCTAGAAATCAGAACTGAAAATCTTTTCTCATATATGCTTATAATAAGATGGCTCATTGTGTATGTTTCTAACAACTTTGCTTTTTTTCCACTTTTATGATCAATTTAATGAGTATAATTTTTACTTTTAAGTGTATACAATTGAAGTATACATTTTGATGATTTTGACAGATGTATATACTTGTGTAATCACACCAGTCAAGACATAGAACATTTCCATAACCCCAACATGTTTCCTCATGCACCTTTGTATTAATCACCCATCACTCCCACCAATACATACTTTATCCCTGGCTCCAGGCAGCCAGTGATTGAGTCAGCTGTCTTACATGACACTTTATTTGCAAGGAATTTCTAAAGTTGTGATTCATATTGATACCTAACCTTGAAAAAGGGTTGTAATATGTTTTCTAGGTTTTTCTTTAAAAATGAAAACAAAAACAAAACAAAACTCTGTCTATTTTATAGAGGGAAAAGTAAAGTTGAGAGTATTGGATCATTTATCCAATGTTATCAGCAGGATAGTTTGCAACTATCTAGCCTGTCTTTTATGGATATGTAGGCATAGTAATCACCTATTAGTTTATGAATTTCCTTCTGATGCACTTAAAAAAAATCTATGGCGGGGGGGGCTTCCCTGGTGGCGCAGTGGTTGAGAGTCCGCCTACCAATGCAGGAGACACGGGTTCGTGCCCCGGTCTGGGAAGATCCCACATGCCGTGGAGCGGCTGGGCCCGTGAGCCATGGCCACTGAGCCTGCGCGTCTGGAGCCTGTGCTCTGCAACGGGAGAGGCCACAACAGTGAGAGGCCCGCGTACCGTAAAAAAAAAAAAAAAAAAAAAAACTATTTGGACGTTGATAAGACATACCACCTTTTTGACCTTTTGAGCACAACATTATTGTCAAAGTTAAAGTGATTTTCTTTGGGCTTTACATACATGTCACATAGTGTAAAGTGAGCTGGACGACTGCTGAAGTGGAAGCTCCATCCCTAGTTCACTGTGTCATTTTGGATAAATTATTTAGTCTTTTGTTTTTCTTATATTTTTAAAATAAATTTATTTATTTATTTTTGGCTGAGTTGGGTCTTTGTTGCTGCACGAGGGCTTTCTCTAGTTGCAGCGAGTGGGGGCTACCCTTTGTTGAGGTGTGTGGGCTTCTCATTGCGGTGGCTTCTCTTGTTGCAGAGCACGGGCTCCAGGCACGCGGGCTTTCATTCAGTAGTTGCAGCACGCGGGTTTCAGTAGTTGCATCACGCAGGCTCAACAGTTGTGGCTCATGGGCTCTAGAGCGCAGGCTCCTAGTAGTTGTGGCTCACAAACTTAGTTGCTCTGTGGCATGTGGGATCTTCCCGGACCAGGGCTTGAACCCTTGTACCCTACATTGGCAGGTGGATTCTCAACCACTGTGCCACCAAGGAAGCCCTATTTAGTCTTTCTTGTTCCACATTTTCTTTATGTTAAATGCTCTTTTTTACTGCTAGAATTGTAAGAAAACTACTACTACTTTATATTTTTATAGTACTTTTATTTGTATTATCTCATTTAATTCATTAATTGTAGTGAAGATCCAAGGAGATATTATTGAAGTGCTTTGGAAAATATGAAGTTTCTTTGTTTTATTCTGATTCTGAGAAGAATGATGATTTGTTTACCATTAGCGACCTGGGGCATTTGCTATTTACCTGGAGCCTTGGCATTTAGACATCTTTGAGTTCCTTGATTTAAAGAAGAACACAGGAAAGGAAGAGCAGCGTGCCAGGGACCTTTTCTTTGCCCTTTGGATTCCGGATCTCTTCATGAAACGAGTGGAGACTAATCAGGTGAGAGATAGGTACTTGTTAGTAATAACAACTTGATTCATATAAGTTTTCTCCTCAGTCATCTTAAATCACGCTTAGGAAGAGTCCACCTATATGTTACGCAATGGAAAGGCATGCTGAACAAGTTAAAAGATGCCGTTCTTGCCTTCTTGGATTTTTATTCTCTAAAGTAGATGCTATCTGACCTAAATGGTTGAAGGGTCATGAACAAACATGCAAAACTAGATGTTTGGGCCTGAGCCTAAAATTATTATTTCTAAAGCAAATTTTTAAGACAGTCTATGGAAGCCACAATATCCCTTGTAGTGTTCCTAATGGACTACGTGTGGTTGGTTATTTGAAGTTTCTTATGGTTGGTACTCTTCTTCCCTTTGCAGGACTGGTCTTTGATGTGTCCAAATGAGTGTCCTGGTCTGGATGAGGTCTGGGGAGAAGAATTTGAGAAGCTATATGAAAGGTATGGGAAAAATATGAGAGTAATAATGCTTTAACTGTGTGTTTCTTTTATTTACAGGCTCTAAATTTTAAAACTACATCAATCATTAGCCAGTTTCTAGGAATCTTGAGAAGCATCTAGAAGAGAATGTGACTAATAATTTTATTTTGGTCATGTTTTCTTCCTGAATCTTCACCAAAATTTTGGTTTGTCTTCTTTCTTGAAACTTTGGGACATGTAAATAGGTATTCAGGTTTTTTTGATTGATCCTTTAAAAAATTAATGCAAAGAGTTATTTAGCAGGGTTATTATTAATTTGCTTTGTCATAAAGTACATTTGACAGAACAAGTTATGCTTTGTGTAGTACACAGGAATCAAGGGCAACTGGGACACACATGTCAATAGTTCATTAAATAATAGCACAACAGTACTGCTTTAGCACAGTAGCACAATTTGAGTACTTCAGGTTTTGTTCCTTTTTATTATGGAAGGTTTTGTTGATTTAGTGGGATTGACTTTAGCCATAGTAAAATAAATATCATATTCCTGATTTCTTTCTCTTAGCAAAACTTAGTAAGAAATTTAAGAGTTTTCAATATTTTATATTTTGGTGTTTCTCTTCATGTTATCTGCAATAAAGATTTTCCTTAGGGAATATTAAAATAATACTAGCTTTGCCTTTCAGTTATGAGAAAGAGGGTCGTGTCCGCAAAGTTGTAAAAGCTCAGCAGCTTTGGTATGCCATCATTGAGTCTCAGACAGAGACAGGTACCCCGTACATGCTCTACAAAGATTCCTGTAATCGGAAGAGCAACCAGCAGAACCTAGGAACGATCAAATGCAGCAACCTGTGCACAGAAATAGTAGAGTATACCAGCAAAGATGAGGTAGGTAGAAAAACTTCTGCCTCAGGTACTGAGAGAAGAATCTTAGGAGTTTGTGAATTATTTGTGACTCCCTCACACGATTTCCCTTAAGTTGGGTGAAGGGGGTTTTCGTAGCTTGCTGTAAGCAGAAGGGCACTAAAATAGAGATTATAAAGGAAGAGGTGTGATGTGTGCCCTTAAATATCTTTTAGTCTGAGCCATGTAGAAAAGACTGTCAATTTTTTATTTCACACACATTGTTGTAATAACCTTTACTTGAGAAAAAGAGCAATATATAGTTATTTAGGTTAGGGTTAGGACAAACACAGTAACGTGTTAGGGTGCTCATTCAGTTTAAAGTATGTAAGCATGAGAGAGTCCTTTCAGTTAATGGTGAGACAGAGTTCTCATCTCAGATCTTTAAGGTGATTCACAGAAGAGGCAAGGCTAGAAATGAGACATAGATTTGGATATTTTAAAAAGAAATTTATGGAAAAGCTTTCCATTTGGGAAGAACTGCCTGTATGACAGATCAGAGACAGGGATAGGTTTTGTGCAGTGAGTGTAAAAGTAAGTTTGTTTTGATGGAGCAAATACATTAAGGTTTGGTGTATGGAGAGATGGCTGCAACTGGGGGAAGGGAGATAGTATGTGAAAGATGGCATGTCTCAGACGCAGGAAAGCCCTTGTAGATTTCTGAAAGGAAAATAGCATCCCTAGGATAGGAAGGATGGCTCTTGCTTCTGGTTATAGAATGGCTTAGTGTGAGAAGAGGCTGGAGGTTAGTTTAAGGAGATTGTTGCATTAGTCAGATGACAGGCAGCTTGGATATTGGATGTAAACTACGAAAATGCGGAGGAAGGAGCAGATCCCAAATTCTAGGACCTAAAAAAAACATGACAAATGAAAAGTCGGAAAGCAAATGGTGAGTGAGTTGAACATACTACTAAGGTTGCAGTAATTTAACAAAGTTTATTGAGCACCAGCCATGTGTAAGACACTACACTAAGTGCTCTCAGATATAAATGAATGTGGCTCAGCCCCTGCCCTCTGGAAACTTACAATTTAGTTGGAGGAAATTGACATACTCATGACTATTATACAAGATAGATTATATTATAGAGAATAAAATGACCCTTCTTAAAACAAACATCAGATCATATCATTCCTCTGCACAATACTCGTCTTTGATTTTCCAGCCCATCCAGAGTTCGTTCATCCTTTTTTTTTAAATTGAGATATAATTCACATACCATAAATTTCACCCTTCTAAAGTATACAATTCAGTGTTTTTTTAGTATATTCACAAGGTTGTGCAACCATCACTGATAACTAATTCCAGAACATTTTCATCACCCCAGAAAGAAATCTTGTACCCTTTAGCAGTCACTCCCTGTTCCCCTCTTCACCCAGGCCCCGGCACTGCTAACCTATTTTCTGTCTCTGGATTTGTCTGTTGTAGGTATTCCATATAAATGGAATCATATGATATTTGGTCTTTTGTGTCAGTTGTCCATGCTGTAGCATGTATCAGTACCTCATTTCTGTCCTTGCAATGCCCTGTGAGATCCTACACAACTGAGTATCCCACCTCATCTGCTCTTACTTTCCCCCTTCCTCACTGTGCTCCAGCTCTACTAATTTTATTGCTGTTTCTCAAACATATGAAGCATACTCCTGTCTCAGGATTTTTGAATGTTAAAATGCTCTTCTCCCTAGGTAGCCACGTGGCTTGCTTTCTGACTTCTTCAGTTCTTTCTTCATATATCCCATTCTCAGTGAGGTTTTCCTTGGCAACTCTATTTAAAAATGGCACTCCTGGGCTTCCCTGGTGGCGAGGTGGTTGAGAGTCCGCCTGCCGATGCAGGGGACACGGGTTCGTGCCCCGGTCCGGGAAGATCCCACATGCTGCGGAGCGGCTGGGCCCGTGAGCCATAGCCACTGAGCCTGCGCGTCCAGAGCCTGTGCTCCGCAGTGGGAGAGGCCACAACAGTGAGAGGCCTGCGTACTGCAAAAAAAAAAAAATAATGGCACTCCTTCCATCCTTAGCCCCAAGACTCTGTTTTCTTTTCCTGCCTTATTTTTCTCCCTAGCATTTATCAGGCTTACATGATTCAAGCTATGTTTTAAAAATGGGTACTTTGGCAACATGTGTAAAATTGAGTAGGTGTGAAGGGCATGAGGGAGTCTAGGTGAGAGGAGTTAAGGGCTGTCAGAGTCTCAGTGAGGGTGAAGTAGACATGCAGTTTGGAAGAACTTTCTGCAGTGATAGAAATGTTCTGTATAGGGTGGCTACTGAGCACATGAAATGTGACTAGTGCAATTGAGAAACTGAATTTTAAATTTCATTTAGTTTTAATCTAGTGGCTGCTGTATTAGACAGTGCAATCTACTGACAGATATATATAAAAAATTATAGCATAATGTGGCATACGTCTGGTAGTAGAGCCATGTACCATGAAGCATATGGTTCTTTCCCCATCTTACCTATTTCACTGGTGCGTGTTACAGTTCACATATGTGAATAGGTTTTGGGATTTAGAAATGAACTGGTGAATGATGAAGAGGGAGGAGTCAAAATAGAAATTTAAAATTTTAATGTCAGCAAGTGTTAGAGGCTTACAGAGTAGTGTCATTGACACAGTGGAAGAAATAAAAATCGTGTGACTCTTGACCCTTTTTTTCCGAATTCCAGGTTGCAGTTTGTAACTTGGCTTCCCTGGCCCTGAATATGTATGTCACATCGGAACACACATATGACTTTATGAAGTTGGCTGAAGTCACCAAAGTCATTGTCCGAAACCTGAATAAAATTATTGATATTAACTACTACCCTGTCCCAGAGGTATGAATAGATTTCTCTGCTTATTGGTAATTATTGAAATCCAAGATGGAAGGAGTTTATCACAGTCTTCTAGTCATCGTCTAAATGGTTATCATTGGAATGGTGTGAGAAAACTGAGATAAAGAGAGAGAGTGTGTCATTTGTTACAGAATGTTGCTTTTACTGTTCATTAATGTTGTCTCTTCTTTAAATCTGTTGGCACGAAGGCAAGCGTATCAAATAGATGCCATCGCCCCATTGGAATTGGGGTACAAGGCCTGGCAGACGCTTTTATTCTGATGAGGTACCCTTTTGAGAGTCCGGAGGCCCAGTTATTGAATAAGCAGATCTTTGAAACCATTTATTATGGAGCCTTGGAAGCCAGCTGTGAATTGGCCAAGGAGTATGGCCCATATGAAACCTATGAGGGCTCTCCAGTCAGCAAAGGAGTAAGTATATGCATGAAGTTTCTTTTTGCCGGTGAGTTCCTATGGTAGGCTGAATGGTAGCCTTCAAAAAGATATATTCACATCCTAATGCCTGGAACCTGTGACTGTTACCTTATTTGGTTTAAAAAGGGTCTTTACAGATGTTGTTAAGGAATTTGAGATGAGGAGATTATCCTGGATTATCCAGGTGGGCCCTAAATCCAGTGACAGTTGTCCTTACAAGAGACACAGAGAAGAAGAGGAGGCAACACGACCATAGAGGCAGAGATCGGAGTGATGCAGCTGCAACCCAGGAGTACTGAGAGCCACTGGAAGTTGGAGAGGCAAAGAACAGAATCTCTTCCAGCCTGTGGAGGGAGGCCTTCCCAACGTATTGAGTTCGGGCTTCTGGCCTTGAGAACTGTGAGAGAATAAATTTTTGTTATTTTAAGCCACTAAATCTGTGGTAATTTGTTACACCAGACAGAGTAAACTCATATGGTCCTTTTGTCCTCTGGAGTAAAAAGGATACTCTGTTTAAAACTAATCATTGCTAAAATGACGTAAGAAGAATGCTAACTGTATTAGTTTTTTTTTTCTTTTTTGGCCGCGCCATGCGCAGCTTGCAGGATCTTAGTTCTCCGATCAGGGTTTGAACCAGAGCCCACAACAGTGAAAGCGCTGAATCTTAACCACTAGACTACCAGGGAACTCCCAAGTATTAGTTTTCTGTTACTAAACTTAGTGTATTAAAACAACATACATTCAGTATCAGTTTCCATGGGTCATGAGCGCAGACTTGGGTTAGCTGAGTCTTGATCTCTGGATCTCTCAAAGCTACAGTCAGAATGTCGATAGAGGCTGTGGTCTCATCTGAGGCTCAGGGTCCTCCTCCAAGCTCACCTGGTTCATTTCCTTGTAACTCTAGAACTCTTGGCATCTTGTTTCTTCAAAGCCAGTAGGAGGGAGAGTCCCTCATTTCATGAAGAGCCCAGTTCAGTCGCCCATTTGAGGGTTTTCATTTGTTAGGTCAGGGCCACCCAGGATAGTCTCACTTTTAACTAAAAAATTAACTGATTTTCACCCTTAATTGTACCTGCAGAAACCCTTCACATTTGTCATAGTTATGTGAGTGGCATCCATTGTATTTCCAGGTCCTGTATACACTGAAGGGGAGGAGAATATAATGGCCTATACCCTAGGGGGCTGGGAATCTGGGAGCTGTCCTAGAATTCCACGATCCACACTGCCTTCATCATGAGTAGTATGATTCTCCTCCCTGTAAAATAAGATGTTATTTTTAGTTCTCACAGTTCCTGCTGATATTTAGGAACTCTACATCGTTTGAAAATAAGTTTATTGGCTAAATAGATTGAGAGGCAGATCAAGGCAGTTAAAAAAGATGAGGCTAGAGTAATTCTTTTACTGTACAAAAACAACATGCTTTCATAAATGTTAGAATTTCCTGGTTTGTAGATATGATAGGGGTCCTCTGAGAGGACTCAGCCAGGGACATGGGGAAGAGGTAAGCCTTAATGAGTTTTCTTAGCCTGCTTCTAATCAATATGACTACATAGAAATTTGTCCAGGAAAGTCTCTGGTCCTTGTATTTCTTACACAGCTTTTACCAAAAGACAGCATTTGTTGGGATGTGGGGGCATGGCAGTTAGTTATTTGTTTGGTTTTTGTCATAGTTTTAAATTGTCATACAATGATTTATCATAAATTTGGGTTGTTTATTCCTTAGATCCTTCAGTATGATATGTGGAATGTTACTCCTACAAACCTGTGGGACTGGCAACTTCTCAAGGAGAAGATTGCAAAGTAAGTAGAGATGTAAAGTGGCTTTGAAGTGAGGAGGGTTCAGGTTTTCAGCCTGGCTCTTTCGAACTTAGGTATGTTATTTTAGCTTCTGAAATTCATTTTTTTCTTTTAAATGGGACTAAAATGACCTATCCATAGAACTATTTTTTTAAAAATGGTTCCTAGGACAATATATTTTATATGTATAGTAACCTGCAAATTGCTTGGCACAATGAAAGCATTTTAATACCTGGTAAGTATTATTATTATTAGTTGATCTCGTTTTAGGGGCTTGAGTACCAAGATAAGGTAATTCTTTTTCTCGTTAAACCTTCATATTTCCAAGTGTGTTTGCTTTTTAAATGTTTTTCACTTTTATTTATTGCTTAACCACATTGGGCACATAAATGACTTTCAATGAATTGATTGTCATAGGACTTCATTACGGATTTTGGAAGAGCTTTTGGAGGGTTTAATGTGTTAAACTGTGTGAAAGAAAAATGTAAAAATTGAAAAATGTAGGCCTTTCCAACTAATAAACATAAGAGATTTGAGTGCAGGCAGAATGTTTTGCTGAATGTTTGTCTGTCATGTCTAGGTTAATGCATATACAAAGTGTTTAATGTTTGCAGAAGGAAGCAGTAGCTTTAAAATGCTCTTTAAAATATCTGTTTACCTTAAAATTGTTTTGTTACTCAAATAATACATGTTAGATAATTTAGAAAACATACATGTGGAAAGGGAATAAAATGAAAATTATCCCAATACCATCACCCCCCAAAAAAACCTGTTTGTATCTTTTTGTCTATCATCCTCAGACTTTCTTATGAGTGTGTATATATGTGTATATTTACATGCAAATTCAATTTTTACAAAAATGGACCTGTACTCTATTTATTATTCTGTTTTTCTCAAAATAATGTAGTTTAAATATTTTTTATGTATAACTTTTTTAAATTTCAAAATTAATACATGAATACACATTCATTGTTAATAAAGTTCAAATATGGAAATAAAATAGAAAGTAAAAGCCCTTCTTTATACCTCTTCTGCCAACCATTTTGTCCCACAAAACAAACAAAAAAACCAACTTACTCCTTTTCTCAGAGATAACCATTGTGAATGGTGTATATTTTTCTAGACCTTTTTCAGTACATTTGCAGATACGCACACACAGTTTTATTATATAAATGAGATCAAACTTGACATGTTCTGAGACTTTTTATTTAGTGATTTATTTTGGAGATGTTTCTCTTTTAGTACATGCAGATTTACCTAATGTTTCTAGTGATTACAGACAATTCCATAGCTTGGATATATCATCTATACATGACTTTTCAAAACATTTTCCTGTCTCTGGACAGGAAACCACTGTCCACTCTACTGAGGGAGTAAAGACATGGAGATAGTTGGTGGTTTGCTTGATGCCTCACAACTAGAAAGTGACATAGAGAGGTTGAAAGTCCAGTTGTACAGACTCCATTAGGATGTGAGTCTCTATGCTAAGTGCTGTATGAATCCAGAGGTATGGAATGTAGGAAAGATGAACTCTTTGTCCTTGAGAAACTTAAAACTAAGTAAGGTAAGACATGTAACACAAATATACGTAAAGGTACAGGTCACAGAAAATATTTGCAATGCAAATATTTGTATTTGACAGTTGTATTTAGTGTTGTCTGCCTCGTTAGGAAAGATGTTGTAGAGTAAGTATCTCTTAGGCTGAGCTTTGAAGGATGTGCTTAGGACAGTTTGAAGATTTCTCAGAGTTCAGATACTATATATTTATTTATTTTTTATTTATTTATTTTTTTGCGGTACGCGGGCCTCTCACTGTTGTGGCCTCTCCCATTGCGGAGCACAGGCTCCGGACGCGCAGGCTCAGCGGCCATGGCTCACAGGCCCCGCCGCTCTGCGGCATGCGGGATCTTCCCGGACCGGGGCACGAACCCGTGTCCCCTGCATCGGCAGGCAGACTCTCAACCACTGCGCCACCAGGGAAGACCTAGATACTATATTTTTATGCACTCTCTTTGGCACTGAATAGAGTCAAAAGATGTTAGCGTTCTTCTAGGAAATTTAATTAAACAGGTGATAGAGGAAGTCAGGAATATACTTGGAGCATAATTTTTTATATTCATTATCCTGTTCAGGATAAATGGAGAATTGTGGGGATAGAGGTCTGGTTCTGACCACTTTCACATCATTATGTTTCCTTAAAGGGCCTAGCACAGTGATCACAGCCACTTAGAAAAGAGTAAGGGTTGAATGAGTGTACCCTGATACAGGTGGGGACTTTCCAATAACCATGTGAGTGTTTTCTTGGGCAAGATAGTGTATCAAGTGCTGTGATTCCTCACTGGCATAAGTCATGGCATGATAAGGTTTACCAGCAGTAAAAATGGTGCTAATTCTGTTTAGGAATTAGGCATTTAGGAGAGGGCCAAGTTATACCACCCATACTGTGGAGTTGCATCCCTGTAGGGGTTAAATGCAAAAGTCAACATGTGAGTCTAATGGATGTTTGGCATTACTCGCAGCAACTGCATTTACTACAATGACTTAAAGTAGCTGTCTTCCTGACAGATTGTAGCTTCGGAACCAGCACCTAATAATCTCCTTTTCTTTAGGTATGGTATAAGAAACAGTTTACTCATTGCCCCGATGCCTACTGCTTCAACTGCTCAGATATTGGGAAATAATGAGTCAATTGAACCTTATACCAGTAACATCTATACTCGCAGAGTCTTGTCAGGAGAATTTCAGGTGAGAAGATCACAACCAGACCTATAGGAAAATCTTTTAGAAGCCTGGTGTTGGGAGTAAATGCTACTCATATTTAGTATATGCCCCTTTATTTTAGTGTCGGTGCAAAGTTTTGATAAAGTGAGTTATCATCTCTAATATTGTTTATGTTATTTCAGCATATAATAGACATTTAACAAATATCTGTCAAAAGAATGAAGGATTGAGGGTTGAGTGTGAAAGCAACTTGATATTAGAGTTCACATGATGTTTAACCATTTTGTAATCATAGTGACATATACTATAACCTCATTTGCTTAAGTTGATGATACTCAAGGTGTATAGAAGTATCCTTTAAGATAGTGGTTCTCAGCCTTGGTTACAAATTAGAATTTCTGATGGGCAGGACCAGTGTTTTTTTTTTAAGGTTCCCAGGTAATTCTCATTTGCAGGTTGAGAACCACTAATTTAAAAGATACTTATTTGTGAACTTGCAGATACTCTGAAATAAATTTCTGTAAGGTTTGGTGTGGGTACGTTTCTAATTTTCTTAAGTATTTATTATGTCCTTACTTTAAAAGAAAAAAGAATCATTCTACATACCCAGCTTAGGCAGCATTAGCTCTTTTCACTTTTGCAAATACTGTGTGTTATGTTTTGAATAACAGATATCAAGATTTTAGAGGAATATAGCTTTCATGTAGTGGGATAGGTCTCTCAGTTTTATAAAAAATAGAATTTACCAAGCAATCTAATGTTCTTCATTGATCTTATTTACTTTAAGCTCCAAGTCTGTGATCCTGTTTAGGCCCTGTCTTTGTTGTTTATTCCTTCACATCTTTCTCCTTTCCGTTTCAGATTGTAAATCCTCACTTACTGAAAGATCTTACTGAGCGGGGCTTGTGGAATGAAGAGATGAAAAATCAGATTATTGCATGCAATGGCTCTATCCAGGTACAGAATTTAAAAAAAAAAAGTGTTCTCTTCAGGAGCTAAGTTGGTAGTTACATTGGTAACTTCTCACTTATCCCAGGCAATGCAGAGAAAGAATGGCTATTCACTGTGGTCATATAGGCTTATGTAGCTCTGTTCAACTCTGCATTGCTGTGCTAGGATTAAATGCATCTTCACATAGCTAGGCCTTACCCTCTTGTTTGTGCAGCAATATAAAGTAGTGGTTCCCAACTTCTCTGCACATTAGAATACATTGAAGAGCTTTTAAAATCCTGAAGCTTAGGTTGTACCCCATACAAATTAAATGTCTGGGAGTGAGAGCCAGGCATCAGTATTTTTTAAAGACTCCCTAGATAATTGCCAAGTGAGTCAGAGTTTGGGGACCAGTGATATAAAGCCTGAAATTAGAGTCAAACTTAATTTAAAAGTATGATGGAGAATTGAAGACTGATAGTCCAAAAGACAGAGCCAGAAATAGTGTTTAACAGTGAAATATTTGCAGCTGAGAATCAAGAAGCATTTATTTATTTGTAAATAGAGGCCTCTGGCTAAATATTTGTCTGCTTGGCAACACAGATAAAGATTCTTGTAACATTTCTATATTTGCTGATGGAAACTGTAGCATTAGCCAGTCTGTGTTTTGATGCAAGCTAACCCTAGACCTAAGAAATAGGAAAGCCTTTTTCTGTTGACTCCAAATGGAGTTTGTGAAGTCCTAGCTTATTTAAAGGGTTTTTCCTCATTGCTTCCTTGGGTCATGTCCCTGTGAGTTACAGCCCTGAGTTTTTGTATTTTCTGCAAAAGTCAAGGGTCATTTATTGTTGCTTAGCTCTGACTTTTCAGTGAATGTTTTGGCCATTAACCAATTAAAGATGAGTCTTAAATAACTACCACCAGATTGATATTTTGTTGTTAGATGGGGTTTTGTTTGACTTCATAAGCCAGAAGTGAGTAGTCTTAGGAAACTTGATAAGGATCATACTGTATTAAATGGAATGGTAGGGTCAGATCTGGCTGGAAGTAGAACCAAGGCCAGACCCTGGGGGTCACCATTCTGTTAATCATACTGCTTTCTTCAACCAGAGTGCAATAAACATTTGATTTCCCTTCTTCAGAGCATACCAGAAATTCCTGATGACCTGAAGCAACTTTATAAGACTGTGTGGGAAATCTCTCAGAAAACCGTACTCAAGATGGCAGCCGAGAGAGGAGCTTTCATTGATCAAAGCCAGTCTTTGAACATACATATTGCTGAGCCTAACTATGGCAAACTCACTAGTATGCACTTCTATGGCTGGAAACAGGTTAGTGGAGGAAGTCAACCAGCTTGGGATATTTTAGAATTGGAACAGAGTTCTGTATTCTAGCTACATATTAAGTATTGCCACCTGGAAGTTCTTTCACTTTAAGTCCAGTATGTTAGAACCAACCCATGGGTTTTATACCAGATTAAGCTCTCACTTTGAATTTTCTTATTTCTTTTAGGATTATTTTATTCTAAGCTTGAAACCTTGGAGTTACCTATGATCCTTCCTTTACTTTCCATGCAGTCATTCACCATGTAGTGTCAGTTGTTCCTTTGTACTATTTCTTGAATGTCTTACTTTCTATTCCACTGCTGTTATTCTTAACTTCTTATCTGATCTCTTTTCTTCTGGTATCTCTACTCTAGGCCATCTTGTGTACTGCTACCATTCCTAAAATAAAACTTTACACATGTCAACCCACTGTTCAAAAATATCCATTGTTTCCCCACTTTATCTACAGGATAAAAGCCAATCACTTAGCTAGTCATTGCCAACTGTAAAGGCCTGTGAGTCTATAATGTATTCTTATTCCCTAGCAATATTCTAGGTGTTTATATAGAATTATGAATTTATTTTTTTATTTAACAAACTTTTATTGAACTTATACTATGTTCCAGGACTGGGGATACTGAATAGAGAATGGTGATTCTTATCGTTGAATTAGTCATAATCAGTTCTTATACAGAGATACAGTCTAGACCTCTAAATAGTTATAATCTAAGGCAGACATGTTTTCTTAGGCACACTTGGAAGTCATACACATAAAAACAAACAAACAAAAAGACTAGAGAACAAAAATATTTGACATTTTCAAAGAGATAAGCTTGTTTTAGGGGTGAAAAGGATAGAGTATACTGTCTGACCATCTCTTTCTCTCTTTAAGCATTTTTGAGAGGGCTTCCTAGAGGAGATATAATTCTAAGTTTAGAAAGCAATTTGACCTGGTTTATGGAAATGTATTTTAAACATTGGTCTTTAATGTCTAGTGTTCTCACAGCTTCTCCTAATTAGTTGTATTTACTTCCCTTTTAGGGTTTGAAGACTGGGATGTATTATTTAAGGACAAGACCAGCAGCTAATCCGATCCAGTTCACTCTAAATAAAGAAAAGCTGAAAGATAAGGAAAAGGTATCAAAAGAAGAAGAGAAGGAGAGGAACACAGCAGCCATGGTGTGCTCTTTGGAAAATAGAGATGAATGTCTGATGTGTGGATCCTGAGGAAAGGCTTAGAAGAGACCAGCCCTTCTTTAATAGCCAAACTACTTCTTGAGCATAGATAGGTATAGTAGGTTTGCTTGAAGTGATAAGGTTTTGCTGGACTTTATTGCAGCAAAAGAATCAATTGATTTAAAGTACTGTTTCTATATAAGCGTGAAAGTAATGATTTTTTAAAATTGATATATTGGGAATCAAAGTAGATGTTTTAGGAATGCAAAAGAAGTCATCTTGCAAATAGGGAGTGATTAAGTAGGGTTTCATCACCCATCTGGTACCCCTTTTCTGGTGACTTCAGTTTTGGTAAGGAGACTTTAACTGGTGTGTCCATAGAAGCAAAACTGAGTCATAACACGTGAGAAGTGCTGACAGGACCTTTATCTGGATAAGGTCCTAATAGATCATTCTGAAATAAAGATAAACATTTCTAAATGATTGTGTGAGACTAATTTTGTCATTTATTTTCATACAAAGGTCAACTTTGATAAAGGATTTTTTGTTATTTGAGGGTTTAGGGAAGAAATTTTAAGACAAATTACTTAGACACCATATAGAATTCTGATTTTAATATATGTCTTTTTCTTCTTTTTAAAAAAATTGTGGTAAAATATACATAACATAAATGTTACCATTTTACCCATTTTAAAGCATACAATTTAGTGGCATTAAGTACATGTACAGTGTACAACCATCACTACTATCTATTTTCAGAACTTTTTCATCATCCCAAACAGAAAGTCTATACATAAAACAATAATTCCCCATTCCCTTCTTCCATTATTCCCTGGTAACCTCTATTCTACTTTCTGACTCTGAATTTGCTTATTCTAGGTATCTCAAATAAAAGGGATCATACAATATGTGTCCTTTTATGTCTGGCTTATTTCACTTAGCATAATGTTTTCAAGGTTCATATATGTATTGTGTCAGAATTTCATTCCTTTTTTAAGGCTCAGTAATATCTCATTTTATATATATATATATATATATATAGACATTTGGGTTATTTCCACCTTTTGGCTATTGTGAATAATGCTGCTGTGAACATTGATGTACAAGTATCTGTTTGAATTCCTGCTTTCCATTCTTTTGGGTGTGTATCTAGAAGTGGAATTATTGGACTAGATGGTAATCTTATATTTAACTTTTTGAGGAATTGCCGAACCGTTTTCTACAGCAAGTGCACCATTTTACATTTCTACCAACAGTACACGAGAGTTCCAGTTATTCCACATCTTTGCCAATACTTGTTAATTTTTTGTATTTTTTATAATAACCATCCTAATGGCTTTTGACAGTTTGATTATAATGTGTCTTGGTGTGGGTCTCTGAATTTAGCCTAATTGGGGTTTGTTGAGCTGCTTGGATTGATATATTCACATCTTTTGTTAAATTTGGGAAGTTTTCAGCCATTATTTCTTCAGGTAATCTTTTTTGCCCCTTTCCCTCTTTTCCTTCTGGAGTTCCAATGTTGCATCTATTGGTCCACTTAGCAATGTCCCAACAGGTGCCTTAGGCTTAGTTCACTTTTCTTCATCCTATTTCAGCTCCTTAGACTCAGTAGTTTCAATTGCCTTATCTTCAAATTCATTTATTCTTTCTTCTTCTTGCTCAGCTTTGCTGTTGAGTCCCTCTAGAGAAATTTTCATTTCAGTTATTGCTCTTTCCAGCTCTAGACTTCCTGTTTGGTTCCTTTTAATTGTTTCTACATCTTTGTTGATAGTCTGATTTTGTTAATACATTGTTTTCCTGATTTCCTTTACTTGTTTTCCTTTAGCTCTTCAATCATATTTAAGACAGTTGTTTTAATGTCTGTCTAGAAAGTCTGATGGCTGGGCTTCCTCAGGGGTGGTTTCTGTCAGTTTATCTTTTTCCTTTGAACGGTCTATGTTTACCTGTTTCTTTATAATGCCTGTGATTTTTTTGTTGTTGAAATATTCTGAGACTAAACTGTTTTTGCAGTGAAGTCTCTTCTGCAGAGTATGTTCAGTTAATGTTTTGACAGCTTTCCTTGGTCTTTGCAGATTGACTCTGTGCTAGGACACTCCCATACTTGGTTAGGCTCGCTGTAAGCCTAGGCAATGTCATGGTTAATTTTATTTGCCAACTGGCTAGGCCATGGTATCCAGATATTTGATCAAACACTAGATAGAGCTGTGAAGGTATTGTTTTTAGATGAAATTAGCATTTAAATTCGTAGACTTTGAGTAAATCAGATTATCCTCCATAATGCGGGTGACCTCATCCAATCAGTTGAAGTCCTTAAGAGGAAAAATGCTGAGGTCCTCTGAGAAAGGCCTTCTGCCTACAGACTGCCATTGGACATGACCTGCAGTATCAGCTGTTCTCTGGGTTTCCATCCTGGAAGCCTACTCTGCCAGTTTTGGATTTGCCAGTTCCACAATTGTGAACACATTACTTACTTACTTACTTACTTACTTATTTATTTATTGCTGCATTGGGTCTTTGTTGCTGCGCACAGCCTTTCTCTAGTTGTGGTGAGTGGAGGCTACTCTTCATTGCAGTGCACGGGCTTCTCATTGCTGTGGCTTCTCTTGTTGCGGAGCATGGGCTCTAGTTGTGTGGGCTTCAGTAGTTGCAGCACACAGGCTCAGTAGTTGTGGTTCGCAGGCTGTAGAGCGCAGGCTGGGTAGTTGTAGCACACGGGCTTAGTTGCTCCATGGCATGTGGGATCTTCCTGGACCAGGGCTTGGGCCTGTGTCCCCTGCATTGGCAGGTGGATTCTTAACAACTGCACCACCAGGGAAGTCCCCCGTATTACTTTATATATATATATATACGTGTGTGTGTGTGTGTGTATATATATATATATAGAGAGAGAGAGAGAGAGAGAGAGAGAGATGTATATGGTTGACCCTTGAACAACATGAATTTGAACTGCACGGGTCCACTTACACTTGGATTTTTTCAATAAGTACTACAATACTACACAGTCTGTGGTTGGTTGAATCTGTGGATGTGGACCCGTGGATATAGACACTGTATGGAACTTGAGCATCTGTGGATTTTTGTATCCTCTGTGTGTCCTGGAACTAATCCCCGCATTGTTCGAGGGTCAACTGAATATATAGATAAGATTGTGTGTGTTTGTGTGTGTGTGTGTGTGTGTATACACACCTTATTGGTTCTGTTTCTCTGGAGAACGAGAACACTGACTAATATAGGTTCTGGTACTGGAAGTGGTTCTAGAGGAATGGAATCCTAAGGATGAGTTTTCTGGGTTGGTTCTCTAATTTGATGAGATTTAAGCGTGACTTTTCAGTAGTAAAGAGAGCTCTGATAGTCCCTGGTGGTGATGTGGCAATAGAGGCATGCAGAATACCATCACTGGATACTCCTAATCAAACAAAGAGGCAAGGGTCTGGGTGACCATGTATATGTTCTGCCTCAGGGGTGTATCAGTTATCAGCTCTCTAGCCCAGTGTCATAATTTAGTTCATCTTGATCACTTTTCCTTTCCACAGTACATCACAATGCTCCATTACGTTGAGAAGCGGATTGGACCTAGCAGGAAATGGCAGCTACTCTAGACTTACTGGTAAGATGTTTGTGTGTCAGAGAATGAGAAATAAATCGGACAAAAATTCAGGGACCTTCTACCTCAGTGAAATTTCTTGGGGTCCAATGGTATAAGGCATGTTGGGATATTCCTTCTATGATGAGGGATAAATTCTTCTATCTGGCTCCTCTTAAAACCAAAAGAAAGGTATAAGGTCTAGTGGGCCTCTTTGGATTTTGGAGGCGACATGGCAACATATTCCTCATTTGGATGTGCTACTCTGGCCCATTTACCATGTGACCCTAAAAGCTGCTAGTTTTGAGTGGGGCCCAGGACAAAGAACAAACCTGGCTCTGCAACAGGTCCAGTCTGCCATGCAAGCTGCTCAAGTATCAGTGGCAGATAGGGATGCTGTTGGAAGCCTTTGGCAGGCCCTGCCATCCTCTCTGGATAAATACTTTGTGAGAGACAGCTTTTGGCTGCTACTGGGCATTGAAGACTGCCTAACCAAAGACCACGAAGTTGCCATGCAACCTGAGCTGCCTGTCATGAACTGGGTGTTGTCTGACCCCCTAAGCCTAAAGTTGGGCATGCATAGTAGCATTCCATCATCAAATGGAAGTGGTATATACAAGATTGGGCTCAAGCAGGCCCTGAAAGCACAAGTAATTAACTGAAGAACTGGCCCGAATGCCCATGGTTCTCGCTCCTGCTACACCTTCTCTCTCCCAGCCTGCACCCATGGCCTCATGGGACATTCCATATGATCAAGTGATAGAGGAAGAGAAAACTTGGGTGGTTTACAGATGGTCCTGCACAGTATGGGACACCATAGCCTCTTTCTGGGACATCTCTGAAGGATAGATACTCCATTCTATAGATGACAGCTATGGAGGTCTTTCAAGTAGGGGTGACTTAGATAAATCACACTGGCTACCATGGGAAAGAGTGGCGTGACCTCTAGGTTTGGGTCAAGCTCAAGTACAGATAAGGGCCTAGTCTGGTCTTTGGGTGAATTTGGGTCCCAAGGAGAAGACCTGGCTTGGGTGTCTGTCAGACTGGAGGGCCCCCTGGCTGGACTTGACCTGTTTGGGCTAGACTGGACCCCTGGGGTAGGCCTGACCTGTGTGCCTGGGGATATCAGACTGGGAATATCAGGCAGAGGCTCACCTGTGTTTGGAACTGATTGGACTCTAGAACCTAACTTGTGTGCCTGCATTAGACTGATGGCATCAAAACTGACCAGTATATTCGGTGAGACTGGGCTTCATGTCCAATCTTACTATGTATCTGGGAGAGACTGGGCACCAGGGAAGAGCCTGGCCTGTTTATTTGTTTCAGACTGGGTGTTCAGGGCAAGTCGTGGTCTGTGCAACTTGCTCTATACAACTTCCAGTGGAGCTCCATATATCCAGATATTAACTGGGGGGCTTTCTCAGGAGTCAGGGAGAAGAGGACAGAGAAACTAATAACAAGAATAAATAGGGAAAAGCAATTTTATCATTGGAGTGAAAACAGAGCATTCTAAGAATTCAAAAAGGAATAGTTTACCAACAATGAACCTGCTGTTTAGTCCTCCATAATCTCAGGAAATTCCAGCCTGTCCCTCAGTACTGCCTGCTTATCTCTTGTTCCCAGAGGTCACAGCCCCAATTTCCCAAGTTGATGAAGTTCTCTCACCCTTGCAGTTTCTCCTTCACCCTCATATTCTGCAGCCTCTCTGGCTTCTCCCTAACCTCCTGGGCTAATTCCTTTCCACAGAGCATCTTTTCTACATGTTGCCTGATCTCTCTGATCCTTACCCCCTAGATGACAGGATTCAAGGCTCCTGGGAGCAGCAGATAGATGGCACTGAGCAGGTTCTGGACATCCTGAGACACAGTCTTGGCTACTCGGAAAACGATGGAAGTGGAGAGACTAGAGAGGTAGATGGTGAGGATGACCAATGGGAGTGGGAGCCACACGTGTGCAAGGCCTTGGTTCGGGCTCCCCCAGGAGATATCCAGAAGACAGCATAGATGATGCGGGTGTAGGAGGTCCCCAGCAGGGCTAGATCAAAGGTCACAGTGACCAACCGCATGGCCAGCCCCAACCAGTTGTTGAAGGTCAAGTCTCCACAAGCTATGCTCAGCAGTGTGATGTACTCACAGGTAAAGTGTCAGATCACTGCTGTCTGGCAGAATCAAGCTCGTGAGGTTAGCACTACCAAGGGCACTGCCACTCCCAGGCTCCATGTCAGGGCAAAAAAGGCCAGCACGCCTAGCAGACGGGAGGTCATCAGGTCACTATAACAGTGTGGGTGGCACGTGGCCACCAAGCAGTCTAGGGCCATGGCCAGCAGGAGGTTGTAGTCCAGAAGGAGAGTGAGGTAGATGAAAAACATTTGGGCCAGGCAGCCATGCAGTGATATGGGGTTAACATAATGCACAAAGCCCTCCAGCTTTTTGGGTATCACCGCTGTAGCAGTACAAATGTTGAAAGCCAGGAGTGGGGCGATGAGCATGTACATGGGCTGATGCAGGCTCTGCTGGGCCACCACCGTGTGGATGATGAGGGCATTGGCAGAGACAATGGTCACATAGGGAAAAGTAAGAGGCAGGACCAGGAGGGGCCTCCACTGACGCAATCCAGAGAAGCCCCCCAGGAAGAAGTTGGTGTAGGAGATGTTGAAGGTGCTGGTATTTCCATCCTTACCCACTGGCCTTGGCCCTGAGCTGGCCCCAGGAGTGGGGATCAGAGACTGTTAGAACAAAATGGTCAATGGAAGAAAACCTATTTTTCTTTTAGGGCCTGCGTGGTTTGTGATGAAGATCCACCTCTTCGTGCACGTATGTCTACTCTTTTGGGGCACAGACAGGTACTATGTCAGGTGTCATGGGAGCAACAAAGATGAACAAGACATTCCTTGTCCTTAGGGAGCTCTTGGCTTTTGTATGTGAAATGTCAACTTACAAGATGCTGTTTATCTGTGATACTCCAGGTATTTGATTGCTGAGTAAAAGATTAGGCGGAAAGTAGGTGTGGTATAGGAGAGAAAAAAGAGTGATGGGCCAGAGGCAATAGAAAGGATGAAGAAGATCCTTGATTAGGAGGAAAAAAGAATATATGAGGAATCTTTGGTCCAAGAAGCCTGGGAAGAACCAAGTGGGGCTTATTGGGAGAGAGGAACAAGTCAGGAATGATGGCCTCACTTTTGTGCCTGGGGTACACTGTGTGGCAAGGGGAGAGGAAAGTTGCTGAGGAGTACTTCTGTTCTTCCTGGGCACAAACAACGGGCCACAGAGACTTCTCCCTTCCTAAGACCCTCTAGACTGGATGTGGGGCCTCCTGCCTGGCCTTGTCATCAGTGTCATGGATGATGCTTGCATTCCTTCCAGAATGTGAGTTCCAGGAGAACAGGGGTAACAGCATACCTCTATTGTGTTCTCTGAAGCTCCAAGCACAGAGCCACCATGAACACACAGGAAGTGCTCGAGCGTTGCTTGTCGGGTAAGGTGAATGAGGAACAGGGAGAAGATGGTAAGAAGCTAAGCAGTTAACTGGGCTCTGAGAGTAGTAATTTCAAAGCTTTGGCCAGGTTTTTGTATAATTAAGAGAGCAGATATTAAGATTAAAGATGTGTGATTCAGTTCTGGGCTCACATCTTATCCAGATTCTTAGCGAGAACCATTTGGTGGTGGTAGGTGTGATGATTAGAGGAATTAACCCTGATATGCATAAAAGTAGCTGGCGCCTATTGGACATTTACCATATGTTAGGCAGTGTTCTAAATGCTTTCATCTTTTTTAATCTTCTTAATTTTACTGAGGAAGAAAGTGAGGCACAGAGAGATTAAGTCTAGTTCAAGATCATACAGCTGGTAAGTGGCAGAGCTGGATTTGAACCCAGACAGACTCCAGGGTGCATGCTCTTAACTTCAGGATGACCAACTAGTCCTGGCTTGCTGGAGACTTACCTGGTGTTAGACCTGAACATCCGGTGTCCCAGGAAACCTTTCAGGCAAATGAGGCAGTTGATCATTTTACTATAACTACTAATTACGTTGAAGATTAGAGAAGCCTTATGAATTGTGGAGCAGCTAGGAAGAAATATTCTTCTTTCTTATAGGTTTAAATGTATTGTCTCTGAAAATCAATGTTTACATGGGTGTTACTATAGCCACCCTCTGAATACTCAGAAGACTAAAGAGGAACATCTCTAAGTTCACAGAGAGACCTCAAAAGGAAGTGGATTTGGAATTCCAAAGCCCACCCTGGAATGTGTTTCTGGAACTCTTAGAGCATTATTTTAGTAAGAATAACTCAAATTTTGGGAAATGTACTTTCGTTGTGGTTGGGCAAAGACCAGACAACACTTGTGGGGAGGTGGTAAAAATTCTTAGGGGCTGTCTGTTGAAGACTTTCTCGGGGGGGGGGGGTGGAATTCAGGAGCTGAGAGTGAGCGAGGTGAGAGGTGATCTGTGATGGAATAAAGGGGCATGGAGGAAAACGCAGCACGGAGGAGCAGTGGCCAAGAAGACATTTAGGGACCCCCGCTCCTTCCCAAATAACACAGGATGGTCATCCTTAAGGGGGAGAATAAGCTGGCTTGGGCTGCCCACAAACATCTTAACTTGGACAAGGTTGGTCTGTCTCCGTCATGTGAACTGTAATTTTCTCTCCTGTTCTGTATCTTAGGATTACTTAGGTAAACTCCTAAAGGAGCTTCTTTGACACTGGGCTCCAAAGCAGTCCGTAGAGGAAATGTAGAATAACAAGCTCCTCAAGGCAGGGCAGAAGGAATGAAAAAGACTGTAAAAGATGAGGAGATCAGTTTACTGGCTAATGAAGGTCTTAAGACAGATGAATAGATGTTTCTAGAGACAGATCAATCAGACTTAAGAACTAAGTGGAAGTGGAGAGAGAGGAATCAACAATAATTTCAAGGTTTTTTTTTGCTTTTGTTTTTCAGCTGTGATGACTGCTAAAACCTGAGGAAGGAGGAACAGTGTTGGAGTGTTGGGAGGTACACTTAATAAACCCATTTGGATGTTGTGAAAACTCACAAATGAAGAGATGTCCAGTCAACAACTGGAAATAAGGGTGGAGTGCTCAGATGAAGGATTAAAGCTGGATTTGGGGATTATAATGTTATTGAGGTCATGGCATAGAATCTTAAGGGGTCGACAGAGTAACATAACAGGTGTCAGTGAAGGAGACAGAAAAAGAGGGAAGGGGGTGGAATGAGAACGAGGAGCAAATGGGATTCTGGAAACCAGAGAAGGAGACGTTCTGCTGCTCTGGAGGCTTCAAGGTAAAGAATTTACAGACTGGGCTTCCCTGGTGGCGCAGTGGTTGAGAGTCCGCCTGCCGATGCAGGGGACACGGGTTCGTGCCCTGGTCCGGGAGGATCCCACATGCCGCAGAGTGGCTGGGCCCGTGAGCCATGGCCGCTGAGCCTGCGCACCTGGAGCCTGTGCTCCGCAACGGGAGAGACCACAGCAGTGAGAGGCCCGCGTACCGAAAAAAAAAAAAGAATTTACAGACTAGTAGAGGCGAAAGACCAACACAACTAAGTCACCCTGCAAGGCTTAATGTTCTGAGTAGCAGAGGAGGGGGACAGATAGGAGGGCAGAGATAAAGAGGCCAGCGTCATGTGCTCTCTGCAGAAAGAGACACAGCTCCTCTACTGTAAAAGTCAGCACCACAGACAAGAGCTCCTTTAACTTCCCTGTCCCCACAAACTGGCTACTGTGCTCATCTTTCTCTCTTCCTTCTATTCCCAGTGAAAGAGATGTCTTTCCTCACTTTTGTCCTCAGGATATCTTCCACTTCTCCCCTCTTACCCTCAGCATATGGAGTTCAAGTCTGTCATTGGTGAAAATAAACTCATCCTTAACTTCGTTCAGTCCTCAAGCTTCCAATCTTTCTCCTCACCATTAAAGCCAAGGCACTGGACATGTCTTTATCATGCTATAATTGCTGGCTTGCTGATCTAGCTCCCCACTAGACTGAAAGTGTTGCTGGTGGGGAGACCATGTCTTACTCATCTGTCTCCCAGTGCCCGGCACAGAGCCCACTGCAGAGTACGTATGTGCTCAGTAAGTGTTGTGTTGAAGGAATACATGAATGCACCAAGGGATTTTAATAAACATTTTCATTTGCAGCTAACTTAGAGTAGCTCTTTGAAGTTGAATGAATGAATGAATGAATGAATGAAAAACTAACCCCATCAAGGCTAGGAGATTCTAAGTGATTTGCTTAGTCTCACCTAGCAAGAAGAGCCTGGCCTCAAATCTAGGTCTTCTTGGACTCTTCTGTCTACACCACCGTTTTCTCCCTCACACCCCACACACAAGGCAGCATCAGAGAGGCTCCAAGCAGTCTTAGTCTCAGCAACAATACTACAAGTTAGCATTTATTGAGTACTTACTACATGCCAGGCATGGTTCCAAGGGTTTTTCCATAGAGTATCTCTAATATTCACAGGAACCCTAAGGGATGAATACTATTTATTAACCCAGTTTACAGATGAAAATACTGAGGCTTAAAGAAGATAACTAATTAAAGTGTCATAAGTGTTAAATGATAGCTGGGATATGAATGTAGATTTGTCAATGGTAAATGTGGAGTTCAATTCCAATCTCATGTTTACCACCTCAAATCCCCCATAAATCTTTTGTCTTTTCATCCCAACCGCAACGTGGTAGCCTGTAGAGGACTCCCGTTGGGTCATAGCCTTCTGTGGCTTTGTTTTCACCTCTGAAAAGGTAAGGCCTGAGGTCAGTGCCCAGCTCCAAGGCACTTCTCTATGAGGCTGAGAGGAGGGATGGATAAGTAGCCCTGTGACTCCAGGGGATTTCCAGTGGAGTATGAGATACCCAGTGGGGAGGCATTTCCAGGGACTCTAAGGAGGAAACAATGAGAAACCCAGAAGAACTTAGGGAGGACCCCAGGGATAGAGGCTGGGTGGAGATGACAGTGTACTAACATTTTAATTTCTATGGCTCTTGTTTTTTCTCACAGAGCAGTCACATCTGCTGAGGGGTTTCCCTACTTTACAGGTGAGCCATTAGAGAGAGCAAGTCAGGGTTCAGGGCAGCTTCCATTTCAGGGGCACTAACAGGCAGAAGCTGGGGATGACCTGGGGCTCAGCTGAGGGCGAGGGGCTCCTGCAATTTGGGGGTCACCCAAAGGCAGGAAAGGGCACTTGGGTGACAGTGACAGCCCTGTGGTGGAGACAAGGACATTATTTAGGTGTGGTGTGTGTGTGTGCATGCATGTGCCTGAGTGCCTGATCATGTACGCACACGCTGAGATTCATGAGGCATCTACTTCCCCATAATAGGCAGCTTAGGAGCTCGGGAAGGAGATGACTTTGGTGTGGGTTGTACTGAGAACAGCCAGGACTCACAGAGTCAGGGCCTGGCTTTTCCAGAGAGGCATTTGTTTGTCCTCTGGAATTTGAGAGCAGTAGGACTGAAAAACTTTTCCTCTTTTTCTGCCTTCTTTGGGTTAACTATTTTCATGATTTCATTTTATCTTCTTTGTTGACTTATAAGCTGTGCCTCTTAGTGGTTGCTTTAGGATTTGTAGTACACATCTTTAACTTACCATAATCTACTTTTAAGTAATATTATGCCACTCCAACAAAGAGTATGAGATCCTTACAACAGGATTCTTCTGTTTCCCCCCTTCCATTGTTTGTGTTATTGTTGTCATAGGCTTTATTTATGCATAAATTATAAACCCCACAATACATTTGTATATTTTTGGCTTTATACAGTCTATTGTATTCTAAGGAGATTTACAAAAATAAGGAAAAATTAATATTTGTTTGCAAAATTCATTCATGCTTTTATGTGACTGTAGCTTACTTTATTGCTAGCATCCAGTGTATAAGTGTACCATAATCTATTTACATATTCTATTGCTGAGGGACATTTATGTTGTTTCTGGTTTTCCACAATTAGTAATAATGCCAATATGAATATTCTTGTACATGTATTTTGATGCCCAAGTGCCTGAGGAGATTTCCGGGATCAAAGGGTATGCATATATATCTTTGATTTTACTAGAAAATGGCAAACTGTCTTCCAAAATGGTTGTACCAATCTATAACCTCAGTAGTAGTGCATGAGTGTTTCCAGTGCCATCTGCTGAGAAATTGTTTGAATACATATACAAATCTACTATGTCTACACAATAGATGTGAGGTTGTATAGTGCACAACCTGAACATCTGTATATGAGAGGCTGGAGATCAAATACCTTTTCTCTTTTTTTATTTCTTCTTTTTTTTTTCAGTGGGAGCCAGAATAGACATAATACCTATACCCAAAAGCCTACATTGATAAGGACATTCTGAGGTCAACCAAGAGATGTGAGCTCTGAAGTTTCACCACTTTTTAAAAATCTTCTCCCATTCATGAGATTATAGTAGTGGCAGCCATCTTGTACCATTTTATACAATTTAGTCATGCCACCAGCCCCAGTCATAGTTGGTAAACCATAAGCAAATGTTGACCAAGCTACTGTAATCAGAGACCTTTCTCCCAGAATGAGGAACAAAGAGATTAAATTTTTGTATCATGTAGGGCACGCAAAAATCCAGTTTTCAGAGAGAGAGAGAGATTGTAGAAAAAATAAATCACACTCTTAGAGGATAGATGAGCAAAGGAAAACAGAGAATCTTAGTCATTTTTATAGTTGTTTGTTCTTTCCAGAAATTTCTTCAGGTTAAGCTGCACTCCAATCTTCTGGTGACTTAGCACCTTCATTTTAGAATTCCCCAATTTGTGTTAGCACTGGTTTGCCTTGGTATGTACATATTTGCAACAACTTAAATGTGAAATGCATAAAGGCAATGAGTTTTGTTGGTTTTGTTCACTATTATGCCTCTTAGCATCTAAAATAATTCTTGCACCTAGAACTCTCTCAGTAAGTAGCTGTTTGTTTGTTTGTTTGTTTGTTTTTTTGCGGTACGCGGGCCTCTCACTGTTGTGGCCTCTCCCGCCGCGGAGCACAGGCTCAGGACGCGCAGGCTCAGCGGCCATGGCTCACGGGCCCAGCCACTCCGCGGCATGTGGATCTTCCCGGACCAGGGCACGAACCCGTGTCCCCTGCATCGGCAGGTGGACTCTCAACCACTGCGCCACCAGGGAAGCCCCAGTAAGTAGCTGTTGAATGAGTGAATTGAAGAGCAACAACAAAAAAATGTCTACACAAGTCTCATAGAATTGTCCCTTATTCCAAGAGAGTTCTGGTTAGATTACAACAGGAATAAGAAAAAGAAAAGTACTTAGACTACAATAAAAGAGAAAAGTATAAGGTTCTATGACCTCTAAGATAAAACAATTAACTCTTTTCAAGGTCTAAGCTAATCAGTGAGGGCTTCACTGATGTGGCATTTGGGATAAATATTGAAGGATGTCATAAGAATAAACAGTAGTGATTCAGGCTGGAGAAAATATGAAATTTAGAAAAGATTTAGATTAGGTTAGAATTTTCTAATCTGAAAATTAGAAAGAGGAAACAGAACATGAGGATACCCAGAGGTGCAAAAAAAGATAATGAATATATTCTGGATGCTTAAAAATTACCTTATGATTGACAGAATTTATGTGGGAATCTAACTATGGGTGAGACTAGAGAGAACTGGGTAGAAGATCACATCACTAGGTCTTATAATCATAATTAGGAAGTTATCAATATTGACCCAAAAGCAATTGGGACCCACTGAAAATCATGTCACTCTTCACAGTAACTCCTGATCTCCCCAAATTGTGATATGTTCATTTCCTGAACACTTGACCTCTTGCCTGCTTTTGAATGACAGATAAGTAAGTAGCTTACATTAAAAAGTTCTTAGTCCATTATTTTTCTAATGGTACATTGCTTTGTTGATTTATTTCTCTATGCTACTTATTTTTAAAAAATAAGTTAACAAACAAACAAAAAACCCACACTCATTCTGACTTCAGAAGCCTGTGTTCATATCTGCTCTGCTGTGCTGCAATCTAACTGGCTAGTCCTACTTTCTACTTTCTACTGTTCTTTCCCATTAGGAGAAGGAATTAAATGCATTGGAAATAGCTGGAATATAGCAAATGATTAGCTCTTGTATTGATGGAGGCTGTAGAAGTACTTAATTTTCTAGGACAACTGGCTTACTTTTATCCAGGTTCTATGGAAAATTCCAAGTCTAGCTGTGGACATGAAACAGTTCTTAGTCTACAAAAGTGATTTTCTTCCCAATCTAATGCAGTGTGATGTGACTTTAGTGCCTTGGAAAATGATGACACCCATGGTATATAACGACCATGCCAGTTTCAGCCAAATTATCTTGGTCCTTTTGCAGTTTCTCTGTGGAAACTCTAATTTAGCTGAAGAAATCAAGTTTCTTTAACTGAAATATTTTTGTTTTTTCTTTTTACATTTTTTAAAAACTGTGAAATACATTTAGTTTGTTTTAAATATGTGAGCTAGAATGAGACATTTCATTCTGCTTTAAATCATAAATGACTAACATTTGAATTCTGAAATAGTATAGACAAATACCTTTTCATATGCTTATTTTCTGAAGTGACTGTCAAATCTTTTATCAATTTTACCTATTTATGAAATAAGTTATCTGTCTTCTTATTGATTTGTAGTTATTCTTTATAAATTCTGGATACTAGTTCTCTGTTGGTTAAATGTATTGTAAATATCTTCCCCAAATCTGTGGCATGATTTTTCACTTACTTTTGACATCTTTTGATTGAAGATATGTCTAGTACATAGGATACCATTGTACAAATTACAAAAAGGCTCCGTTTCTGATGGCTTGGTAAGTGTGGTGTGGTAAGTGCAGTATGGGCTGAATTTCATCTTTCACTTGCTTTTGTCAGATGCCTTTGTGCAGATTACCTATATAATGTATTACATAAAAGTGGCAGGTCTGCTTTTGATTACCAAACATTCTGAATTTTAATGTAGTCAAATTTATATCATTTTTTCTTTCCTCTGTAAAAAAGGTTAGTGCTTGTTGTGTCCTATTTAAAAAGACTTTCATTACTGCAATGTCATGAAGATATATTCCTCTATTATCTTATAAAAGCTTTATGGTTTGGACTTTAACATTTAGATGTACCTTTCTTTAATATTTCCAATAAATAATGAAGTGTAATGTATACAGTTATTATATCGTGTGCATAGCCTCTTGTGAGTTCTGATAATACAGAGCCCTCACCATGATTTCAGCAAGTTCCTGTGGCTTAACATATCACTTTCACTTTGTCTTTGTTCTTATGTTTGCTGTTCTCTTAGGTTTCTGCGGCTTTTGTGATTTTGTAGCCATCACTGAGGGGGCTTAAAGGAGGGTCACACTATAGAGTCTGCACACTTTTGTCGTGTCCTAGATTGTCCTTTCTCTTTCTCATTTTCCTTTTCTCTAGGAGCTCAACATTTCCCTCATTTTTCCCGGAGAATAGTTCTACCCACTTTTACAAATGTTTAAAAATTTTTCAATTTTGAAATAATTTTAGACTTAAAAAATGTTGCAACAACAGTACAGAAAATTCCTGTGTACCCTTCACCCAGATTCGCCAATGTTAGCGTCTTCCATAACCGCAGTACACTTATCAAAACCAGGAAACTAATATCAATACAATACTATTATCTAATTTACAGACATTATCCAAATTCTGCCAAATGTCCCACTAATGTCCCTTTTCTGATCTAGGATCCAATCCAACATTGCATGTTTGCATTTAGTTTTCATGTCTTCATATTCTCCTTTATTTAGAATAGTTCTTCAGTTTTTCCTTGTCTTTCATGATTTTAACACTTTTGAAAAGTACTGGACAGTTGTTTTGTAGAGCATACCTCATTTTGGGTCTGTTTCATGTTTCCTCTTGATTTAATTCAAGTTATATATATATTTTTGCAGAATACCACAAAAGTGATATTGTGCCCTTCTCAGTACATCATTTCAGAAGATAGATGATACCACTTTGTGCCATTACTGGTGATGTTAACATCTATCATTTGTTTAAGAGACTGCAGTTTTCTCCATTG
This sequence comes from Monodon monoceros, assembly GCF_005190385.1. NCBI lineage: Eukaryota > Metazoa > Chordata > Mammalia > Artiodactyla > Monodontidae > Monodon > Monodon monoceros. The sequence goes on from NW_021703784.1 coordinate 58,635,180, forward strand.
CTTTCTGGCAGTATAAGAGAATCTAGATCATTTTCCATACCCCAACACTGAATCAGCCATTTCCCCAGGCATCCTTGATTCCTTTTATTGGCACTATCCCCTCACTGTTAACACCTTCTACCTTCAAGCAACTGTCAATGTATTTTCTCTAACAAACAATGACTTTCCTATTAAAAGAATAATGTTTTCTTACTACCTTACTCTGATATCTTTAAAATACAGTTTCTACCCTGATAGAACACATTGTTAAGCAGTTAAAAAGACATTTATCCAACATATATTACTATAGTGGGATATGGGAAGAAGGCAAATATTTATTGTAGACATAATATGTAGAAACCATTGTTTAGTCATTTTGTCAGTTATCTCTTATCACAAAATTGCTGCATAACGAGCAGTCACAGAAAAATCAATGGCACGTATTTACTGTAAGCACTTATTGTTCGCACACTTGGGGTGGTCAGCTAGGTGGCTGGGCTAACTCACGTGTCTAGGGGTTGGCTGGCTATAAGCTTATCTAGGTTAGCATTGGGTGGGATGGTTGGGGCAACTCAGCTATGCATCTTCTGTTCCTCCAGCAGGCTAGCCCAAGCACGCTCTCACAGTTACGGCAGAGATGCAAGAACATACGTAGAAATACTATAGAAGAAAAACCAGAGTTGGATAGTAGTTAAAGAGGTAAAAACAGATTTTATTCAAAACTATGTCAATGGTAGAAGAGAGACCTCAGTATAGAACCAGGCTCAATTACAAACACGACATGGTCAAGTGGGAATTTATAGACAAGAAGCAGGAGGGGGGTCAATGGATGGAGAATTACTAAGAGGAAACAATAAGGGTCAGGGGATTTGGGCTAAAGGGACCTACCAGGATTCTTTGCTCGAGGACTAGGCCAGGTGATCAGACATTACCTGAGGGATGGTAGAGGCGGAAGAACTGGATCAGATATTGAGGGTGAAGGATTCTAGTTAAACTGACTTAGCAGGGTTCTTGCTGAAACTGGATTTTACAAGGAAGTGCACAGATGGGCCTAGGAGAAGGTTCAGGAGCCTGACCAGAGTTTAGTCAAGCAAAGATTCTTTGTCAATACCCAGGCACTTTTTTGAGTCTTTGCTTGTATCAGCTTTGCTAACATCCCCTTGGCCAAAGAAAATCCCATGGCTTAACTCAGAATCAGGGTTTCCTCTCTGCTTTTCTTGCCTTAGTCCTCTGATTAGTCTCAGGCCAACGCCACATATTTTATTTTATTTTTTGTTTTTGCGGTACGCGGGCCTCTCACTGTTGCGGCCTCTCCCATTGCGGAGCACAGGCTCCGGACGCGCAGGCTCAGCGGCCATGGCTCACGGGCCCAGCCGCTCCGCGGCATGTGGGATCTTCCCAGACCAGGGCACGAACCCGTGTCCCCTGCATCGGCAGGCGGACTCTCAACCACTGCGCCACCAGGGAAGCCCGTAACGCCACATATTTTAGATTTTTGTTATACAGCACCCTACTGCTACCACTATCTGTTTCACTTGTCTATTGCGACAAAATTGCCATGGAACAAACTACTGCGAACCCTCAGTGGGACACAGACATCAGCAAGAATTTATTGCTCCCATCTTGTTGGTTGACCAGGCTGCTCTGTTGAGTTTGACTGGGCTTGCTCACGTTATGGCTACTGGCTGCCCTTGGCTGGGATAACTGGGGTGACTTGTCTCTGCTCCATCTATTTTTCATCCTTTTGCAAATTAATCTGAGAATGTTCTCTTGGGGATGGCAGATGTGCAAGACAGCAAGAAGAAACAAACACTTTGTCAAGATCTGCTAATCTCCCTTTCACCATGACAAGTTGTTACCGAATTGGTTAAACTTGACCCGCGCTGGAGTCCTAGCCCATCTGAGACTCCTTGTCTCGGCCAGGGAGGTTCTTTTTCCAATTGGATTCACACAGCCAGTAACTGGAGCAGCACAAGTTTTATTCAATGGCAAAGAATGGAGAAGCTGGCGCCTAATTTGCAAGTCAGCTCAACCCAGTTCAGCGGAAACACCAAATATACAGGAAGGTTGAGATAAAAGGGAGGGAGTTGTAAAGAGTGGGAGGAATACTCATGAGTTATCTGAGAACAGGGGAGAACCTGGAACTGAGACAACTCTCCTTTTCCATCCTTGTATGGGCTTTTCTTATTGTTGTCATGGAGATTATCAACTGTCACAGCGCTGGTGGCTGTGTCATTCAGCATGCTTATGCATTACAATGAGTGTATAAAGAGGCTCAAGAACTCCTGGAAGTCGAATCTTCCACCATCTTGGGCCTAGTTGGTTCTAACCCGTTCTTGTTTTTTCTCTTTGCAGTTTCCTCCCAAAACTTAGATAACAGTAATTGGTTTCCATTCAAGGGAGGGGCAGGGGTATGATTCTGGGGCAACAGCCTTGGTAACAAAGTCACTTGCTGTCATTGCAATATCTGTTACAGGAGCTATTGTGGGGATATCCTAGACAGTATGCCTATTTTCCTGGCTGAACAAAATGTAAAGGGAGCCTTTCATGGTCCTCTTTCAATGTGTGTAAAATATATAAGAAATAGACCAGAGTTCTTCTCTGCTCACTTACAAAATGGTTAGGTCAGGCCAACAAGGTCAGGCAATACTCTCATTTTCTCTTTTTCTGTGAAACATTTTTTGCAACAGTTTCAAAGTTGTGAAGCTATCATGTCTCACCCCAAACTCGACCTTCTATATTCAGCTTTGTTATGGTGGGGTTAGGACTCTGCAAATTACTTCTTATTCGGGCAGACATTAGTTTGTATTACTCTATCGATGAATACTTGAGGGTTATTGGAAAGAAGGAGGAAGGCAGAATGGACTGGCTCCTTCCTGTTTGCTTATTATTCCAGTCAGTATCACCACCAACAGACCTTTGCTCTGGCAACTGCAATCGGTTTCAGTTTATAACTTCTCTGGGCCCTCCCAGATCCAGCCTCATTGTATCCCCTCAGAGGTACCAGCACCTTCTGGGCAGTCCCCAGCCCACCAAGAGGTCTGCATCCCAGTCTCATGGGGCTCTGAGCTCCAAAGGTGCAACACTAGCCAAAAAGCACCTCCTTCTCATAAATCTGTGTCCCCGCTGTACACAGCCCTTCCCATGAGTTCCTAAGGTGCTGCAGCATCCTTGCAGCACCTTCTGCTCAGAAGCCCGAGTTTCAGCTCTGGATGCTTCTTCTCCAAGTTTCTAAGTTCTGACCATCTCAACCTCTTCCCTTTGTTCCTTGAACCCTGGGGGTGGTTGCTGCTCCTGCTACCCATGTGTTACCTCAGGGTTTTCTTTTTGCCTTTTCAAGTCTCTACCTCCTGTCTAACTAAATTCCTTACATTAAATTCTCTGTTGAAATACCTAGTGTGGTTTCTGATTTCCTGACTGGACTCTGACTGGTAAAACTTGTTAGGGGACCATTTATATCTTCAGAATGGTTTTCTCTTTAGAGAAGATGTTAGGGCAATTTAACTGATACTCTGAAGGTGGAACTAGGAGCGAGTTAGATAAAATCCCAGGTGATCATTTTGGTTTGTGGCTTCTAGTTCTGTGAAAACTTCCCCTCACCTTTAGAACAGTGAAGCTGCAAGCAGGGCTCAGAGAGGGCTTGCTGTGCTAATATTTTCTTCTGTAGGTCTGCATTTGTCCTTTGTTCATCATGCCTACCAAGCAGCTCAACCTTCAGGCATAGCTGGGTTTTAAACCGACATCTAATGGACTCTAACACCCATGCTCTTTGCTCCACGTTGAACAGTGTCCTCAGGTGCTAGTGGTGAAGATGAAGGCAAGGACGTGAGGAACTCTATGGAGAGCATTAGGAGACATTCTGTTGTATTTTGAAATCATATCTGGATGCTTTGGACAGTCATGGGACAGAGCAGTGGCTGACTCAGAAATGAGCAGCCACCTTAGAATGGAGAGAATTGCTTCTGCCTCCCTAGTATTTTCTCTAGGGTTATGACATGTCACTGAATTTAATCAAGAAACATTTATTGGGCTTCTTTGGAAACTTGACTGTTTCTGTCAGGTAGAGAAGGAGAGTGGTGGAGCAGCAGAGTGCTAGTAGTGAGTATATACTTAGACCAAGAGTACCCTGAAGGTGAGGGCTATTTCCTCCTGCAGGGAGGAGAACATGCTGCCTCCGAAATCCTTGGAAGACCACAACACGTCTATCAGCCCCGGTGCTGCCCACTTTGTGCTTCTCTCCTTGTACACTCAAAGCCTGGGAAGGATGACTTCCGTGCTATTGCATGCTCCTGTTCCCAGGGACATTGTAAACATGCTTGTTTATTCTCCTCATGTGTCCCCCACCCCATGTTCTTCCTAAGAAAAATCAAGAAATATCCCTCAACTCCATCAATAATATCTGCTATACTCATTACATGTTGTTACTTTGAAAGAGAACTGATGGAAAACTTGGGATGTAACTTGGCCTGGTGAAGAGAAGAGCAGGTTATATAAAAAAATAAATAAAATAAAATTCAAAAAAATCAATTAAAAATTAATTAATTAAAAAAAGAAAATTTTTAAAAATAAATTTATTTATTTATTTTTGGCTGCATTGGGTCTTTGTTGCTGCATGTGGGCTTTCTCTAGTTGCAGTGAGCGGGGGCTACTCTTTGTTGGGGTGTGCATGCTTCTCATTGTGCTGGCTTCTCTTGTGGAGCACGGACTCTAGTCGCACAGGCTTCAGTAGTTATGGCACGTGGGCTCAGTAGTTGTGCTTCGCGGGCTCTATGGCGCAGGCTCAGTAGTGGTGGCACTTGGGCTTAGTTGCTCCGCGGCATGTGGGATCTTCCCGGGCCAGGGCTTGAACCTGTGTCCCCTGCATTGGCAGGCGGATTCTTAACCACTGCGCCACCAGGGAAGTCCCAAGAAATCTTTTTTTAAAAAATTTGTTTTATTCAAGTATAGTTGATTAACAATGTTGTGCTAATTTCTGCTGTACAGCAAAGTGATTCAGTTATATATATATATATGTATATATATTCTTTTTCATATTCTTTTCCATTGTGGTTTATCACAGGATATTGAATACAGTTCCCTGTGCTATACAGTAGGACCTTGTTTTTTATCTATCCTGTATATAATAGTTTGCATCTGCTAGTCCAAAACTCCCAATCCAACTCTCCCCCACCCCCTCCCACTTGGCAACCACAAGTTGCCACAAGTCTATGTGGCAACCACAAGTCTATGTCTGTGAGTCTGTTTTGTATATAGGTTCATTTGTGTCATTTTTTTTGAATAAACATTTCTAAGAATTCTTTTTTTTAAAGATATTTATTTATTTATATATTTATTTTCGCTGCTCTGGGTCTTAGTTGCAGCACATAGGACCTTCTAGTTGCAGCATGCAACTCTTTAGTTGCAGCATGCATGTGGGATCTAGTTCCCTGACCAGGGATTGAACCCAGGCCCCCTGCATTGGGAATGTGGAGTCTTACCCACTGAACCACCTGGGAAGTCCTGTCATATTTTATTTTTTTAATTAGAAATTATTTTATTAAAAATTTATTTTATTTTATATTGGAGCATAGTTGATTAACAATGTTGTGTTAGTTTCAGGTGTACAGCAAAGTGATTCAGTTATACATATACATATATTTATTCTTTTTCAAATTCTTTTCCCCTTTAGGTTTTTACAGAATATTGAGCAGAGTTCCCTGTGCTATACAGTAGGTCCTTGTTGGTTATCTATTTTAAATATAGCAGAGTGTACATGTCGATCCCAAACTCCCAATCTATCCCTCCCCTCACCCTTCCCCCTGGACACCATAAGTTCGTTCTCTGAGTCTGTTTCTGTTTTGTAAATAAGTTCATTTGTATCACTTTTTTTTTTTAAGATTCAGCATATAAGTGATATCATATGATATTTGTCTTTTTCTGTCTGACTTACTTCACTTAGTATGATAATCTGCAGGTCCATCCATGTTGCTGCAAATGGCATTATTTTGTTCTTTTTTTTTTTTTTTTTTTTTGCGGTACGCAGGCCTCTCAATGTTGTGGCCTCTCCTGTTGCAGAGCACAGGCTCCGGACGTGCAGGCTCAGCAGCCATGGCTCACGGGCCCAGCCGCTCCGCGGCATGTGGGATCTTCCCGGACCGGGGCACGAACCCGTGTCCCCTGCATCGGCAGGCGGACACTCAACCACTGCGCCACCAGGGAAGCCCTATTTCATTCTTTTTAATGGCTAATATTCTATTGTATATATGTACCACATCTTCTTTATTCATTCATCCGTTGATGGACATTTAGGTTGCTTCCGTGTCTTGGCTATTGTAAACAGCACTGCAATGAACACTGGGGTGCATGTATCCTTTTATTTATTTATTTATTGGCTGCATGTGGGCTTTCTTTAGTTGCGGTGAATGGGGGCTACTCTTTGTTGCAGTACATGGGCTTCTCATTGCGGTGGCTTCTCTTGTTGTGGAGCATAGGCTCTAGGCGTGTGGGCTTTAGTAGTTGTGGCATGCAGGCTCTAGAGCACAGGCTCAGTAGTTGTGGCGACCGGGCTTAGATGCTCTGCAGCATGTGGGATCTTCCCGGACCAGGGCTTGAACCCGTGTCCCCTGAATTGGCAGGCAGATTCTTAACCACTGTGCCACCAGGGAAGTCCCTACATGTATCCTTTTGAACCACGTTTTTCTCCAGATATATGCCCAGGAGTGGGATTGCTGGATCATATGGTAGCTCTATTTTTAGTTTTTTGGGGAACCTCCATACTGTTTTCCATAACGGATGCACCAATTTACATTCTCACCAACAGTGTAGGAGGGTTCCCTTTTCTCCACACCCTCTCCAGCATTCGTTATTTGTAGACTTTGAAATAATGGCCATTCTGACCGATGTGAGCTGGTACCTCATTGTAGTTTTGATTTGAATATCTCTAATAATTAGCAAGGTTGAGCATCTTTTCACGTGTCTGTTGGCCATCTGTATGTTTTTGGAGAAATGTCTACTTAGGTCTTCTGCTCGTTTTTCAATTGGGTTGTTTGTTTTTTTGTTATTGAATTTTTTGAGCTGTTTGTATATTTTTGGAAATTAAGCTCTTGTTGGTCACATCATTTGCAAATATTACCTCCCATTCTGAGGGTCGTCTTTTCGTTTTGTTTATGGTTTCCTTTGCTGTGTGAAAGCTTATAAGTTTGATTAGGTCCCATTTGTTTATTTTTGCTTTTATTTCTATTGCCATGGAGGTTGACATAAGAAAACATTGGTACGATTTACGTCAGAGAATGTTTTGCCTATGTTCTCTTCTAGGAGTTTTATGATGTCATGTCTTATATTTATGTCTTTAAACCTTTTTTTTTTTTTTTTTGGCCACACTGTGCGGCTTGTGGGATGTTAGTTCCCCAGCCAGGGATTGAACCTGGGCCCTCGGCAGTGAAAGTGCCAAGCCCTAACCACTGGACCGCCAGGAAATTCCCTCTTTAAACCATTTTGAGTTTATTTTTGTGTATGGTGTGAGGGTGTGTTCTAACTTCATTGATTTATATGTGGCTGTCCAACTTTCCCAATACCACTTGCTGAAGAGACTGTCTTTTCTCCATTGTATACTCTTGCCCCCTTTGTTGAAGATTAATTGACCATAGGTGTGTGGATTTATTTCTGGGCTCTCTGTTTTGTTCCATTGATGCGTATGTCTGTTTTTGTGCCAATACCATGCTGTTTTGATTAGTGTATCTTTGTAGTATTGGCTGAAGTCCCCAGCAGGAGTGTTATGCCTCCTGCTTTGTTCTTTTTCCTCAGGATTGAGATAGCTGTTGTTTTTTTTTTTTTTTTAAAAACACTTTATGGAGTTATGATTTACTTACAAAAAGCTGTACATATTTAATGTGTTTAACCAGATGAATTTGGTGATAAATACAATTGACCCTTGAACAACATAGGTTTGAACTGCATGGGTCCGCTTATATGTGGATTTTTGTTTTTTCAATAGTAAATACCACAGTATGACACAATCTGCAGTTGGTTGAATTCAGAGGTGTAGAACCGTGGGTACAGAGGGCCATCTATAAGTTTTTCATGTATTTTCATCTGTGCAGAGGGTGTGTATCTCTAAGGCCTGCGTTGTTCAAGGGTTGATTGTATATACCCATGACACCATCACCACAATCTATGCCATAAACATATCATCACCTCCAAAAGTTTCCTCCTTTTTATTTATTTACTTATTATAATTATTTTTTGTGATGTAGCCTAACACCTAACATAAGATCTACCCTCTTTCATGTTCCTCAACTGATTTGATTTCCCCATCACACCGGGGAGGTAGGAGGCACCACTTTATGGCTGAGGGAGCTGAGGCTTGGAGCCGGCAGTCTTGCAGCTGCTTGGTAACAGAACGGGGCCTGGAGCTGGTCCCCTGACCCCTCCTGGCTCCTGAGCCCACTCTCGTCACTGGGGAGCTGGAGGGTCCCCTCAGTACTGGGGATGTTGTGGTAGGTTCTCTCCATGTGTGATGGGCATGGACTAGGACTAGCCCAGTTTCCCTCCTCTTGCTCACCTTGCTGTGTCCAGTCTTGAAGATGGCTCTCTGTCCCCTCAGGCAGACCCCTGGCCTCTCCACACTTAGCTCCTCCTCTTGGGAAGGGGCGGGGGAAACCTTCCAAGGGTGGCAGGTCAGTGGGCCTTCGCCTAGGAGAGAGGGCTTCCTTTCCCAATGGGACAGCTCTCAAATCTTCTCCTCTTCAGGGAGCAGGCTGGTCTCTCCAGACAGGCTTCTGGGGCCCACTCTGCCTTGGCTAGAGAGAGGGGCCTGACTAGCTGTCTTTCAGCACAGGGTAGGGGGCAGAGCAGGGGGTGGGGGCAGACCTCCAGCCAGGGTGGTTCCCTATACCAGGCACAGCCTTGTCAGCAGACTCACCTGTGGGTCCATCTTTGAGCCCAAAGGAAGAATGCCTGGGCCTGAGGAAGATGGGACACCAGCTGCCTGACTCTGAAGGGTCAGACCTGATTTGCCTAAGCCTGGGGTCTGTCTTTGGCTACTTTTATCAGTTGTGACTGGAGTGCTTCAGCCTCCTCTAAGCTCTCTCAGTGACCCCCTCCCCTGGCTGGCCAGGGGCTAGAGGGAAGGAGTAGCTCATTCAACTAGCTCCTGACCTGGCCAGATCTCGTACCTGGGGTGTTACATGTTGTATCTCATTTAAAACAAGCCCTTGCAAGGTGGTAATCATTAAACCCATCTTACAGATGAAGAAACTGAGTCTCAGAGAGGTTACTATTGGCCAAGCCTCGGCATTAGTAAGTGGCAGAGTTGGGACTTGAAGTCAAGTCTGGTTCTGATCCCCAGACCCATAAGATGCCTGACCTGGCCAAGGCTGGTGGTAGCCCCCATCTCCTGCAAGAATGGGAAATGGGAAGGAGGCACTCTATAGACTGTCAGTCCACGAGGGCAGGTCTCAGATTGAATGAATGCCTGCCTGAATCTCAGTACTTGCTCTGTTGTTTGATTTGTAGGAAAAGGTGGTCCTTATTGAGAATCCACTGATTTGACAGTCTGGAGGCCTGGGTTCTGGGACTACCTGGCCAGGGCCCATCCCCCTGTGGGACTCATATTCATAAGGAAGGAGAGGTAACTCTCCACTCTGAGGGTCATTTGGGCTGAACACCCCAGTCCTAAGAAACCAGGCTGTAGACCCAAAGACCTCAGGCTGTGGTAGTGGGAAATCTGGCAAGTGGCCTGATATGGCCCCTGTGTGTGTGGTTTGTGAGACGGGCAAGTGAGGGGCCATCTGGGGTTGGTGGTCCAGAAAGTCAGAGGCCATAGGCCCCTGCTAGACACATGAGCACCACCTGCCCCCATCTCTGCCTGGCCTAGCCATAAACAAATTATTTGGCTCTAGGTGCCCTTTGGTCTCTGAGAGAAGCTTTTGGAGCAGCCTGTCCTTCCCTATCCATGTCTGGGCTGGGGACCTTGCCCAGGATCTGTGGACTGACAGCTCTCTGCATGCAGGGCTGACCTTCCTCCGCACGGTGAGGCCTTCTGGCCAGGCCAGGTGCAGCCTGCACTGCCCAGAATAGCCACAAGGTGGCACCCAAGCACCATGTCAGGCAGAGGCTGCCTCGATTCAGGCCTGTGCTGCAGTCTGTGCCTGGGGGAAAGAGTATTTTGTGCCTGGCAGGGCTAGTTAGAGATGCCTCACCCTTGGACTTTCCTGGTGCACACAGCCCCCTCCCTGTGAGCCTGAGTCAGTCAGAACACACTGGTGTCAGGGTCTGGGACAGGAGACCTGGCTCTGTGTGGCCCTAGCAAGTTGCTTGCTCTCTTTTTGAGCCTCAGTGTGCTCTCCTGAAAAATGGGCATAATAATAACACCAATCCCATCTTCATTCACTCATTCATTCAATACATATTTATTGAGCACCCAGTAGGCTAGGTGAAGTATAGAGCTGTGAACAAGCAAAGCCTCGCAGTGATGTTCTAAGGATCAAATGCAGCAACGTCTGTAACTTATTCAGCACAGTTACTAACACAGTGTGGACTCTATAAATATTGGCTAAGACTTTCTCTCTAATCCTCACAACCCGTGTGTGGTTGGCCCCCACATTTTATAGAGGAGGAAACCGGTAAAGGCCACACACTTGTCCAAAGCCATGCAGCCTGTAAGTGGCAGAGCTGGGACCTGAACTTGGGCTGTCTGACTTGAACGCCACTGCTGCTGGTTTCCACATTTCATGTGTGTGTGTGTGCGCATGCGCACATCCTCAGCTCTCTCCAAATCTCCCCCAGGGGACCTGGGACCAACCGGGGTCACCTCCTCAGACCTTCCCATCCAGATCCTCAGCCCCCTCCCTCCCCCATAGTCTCCGACTTCTCCTGCAGGTTTGGTTCTTCTGGAAGGGGAAGTCTGTGGCCACCAATGATTCAGGGGCCTGAGAAAGTCCCAAGCCCAGCTCCCTTCTGCTTTCACCTAGGATCAAGTCCTGCAGGGGAACAGAGGTCAGAGCTATTCAGGTCCAGCCCTGGTCCATCGTGATGACCCATCACACTGAGCTCAGGCCTTTCCTAAGGGGCAGAGAGCGGAGGGCCCATGAGATTTTCTCTCTTAGAGAGACTGTGGGGCCCCCATCTGATTGGAAGGGGGCTGTGGGACACATCTTGAAGTCGTGTGTCTATAGCAGCTCTCTGCTTCTGCATAAATTGTGGGGTTATCTGGTGGCAAAGGAAGCAGAGGAGAGAGGGTCCTGGAGCTCACAGGTATATGTCTGAGCAGAGAGAGACAGTGGAGGCAGCTGTCAGCCCTCACTCTCTCTGGATGCCCCCAGGCTGTGTTCCCTTTCGTCCTGTATTTTGAGTATCTCCTGCTTGTCTTACTGACCCGCAACTGTGAGCCTCTGGGAAGAGGTAGGGTCTGCCTCACACATCTCGCCTGCTGGCCAGGGAGTCTGGAGGTGGAAGGCTGCCATTCCTGCCAGGGTGTCGAGCATTGTCTGGGTAGAAAAACCCTGGGATTCATTCTGGGCTTGGACATCACCAGTTGGGTGACCTTGGGTAATGATGGGAGGTGCCCGGACCTCAGCTTCCTCATCTGTGGAACAGTAGGGATATTTCTATACAGCTCTAGAATCTACCGACCATGCTCACCTTCGTCATGGCACCCAGCTCTCATGATAACCCTTCGGGTTATTTAACAAATGATAAAGCTGGGCTTGGAGAGGCCAAGTGACATCTCAGACTGACCGCTGAGCTGTCCTCCCCTCCCAGTGCACTTATTTCCTGGTCTCATCCAGCTTGGGGAGGGCAGGGAGAGCCTCTAATTGACACTGCAAACTCTAGGGCCTGGGACAGAGCCTGGCACGGATCAAGGGGGCAAGCATATTTTTTGAATTGCTGGTTCCAAATCCTGTGCTTTTTTCATTCCACCGAGCAAGCAGTCATTTAATGAATGTTTACCCTGGGCCAGGACTGTGATTGGCAGTTTATATGTGTTGTCTTTAACCTCACAATCTCATGAAACAGATATGACCTCCCCAATTTACAGATGAAGAAACAAAGATTCAGAGAAGTTAGATAAGTTACGTAAGTTTACACAGCTGGTTAAATGGCAGGGATTTGAGCCCAAATTAGTCTCACTTCAAAGCTAGTATATTCATACAGGAAGAGCTTGTATGAGGTGTGTGAACTTATCTCTGAGTCTCAGCTTACTTATCTATGAAATAGGGATACTAGTTCCCACCTCATGGGGCTTATCTGAAGGTACATGGGCTGATGCAGAAGATGTTTAGCTCTGAGATAGTGACCTTTTGTTTGCCACTGTCTTCATCTTTACATCACCCTTCCTGCCTCTCTCCTGAGGCTGGTGTGAGGAAAAAATGGGCTAACGGGGAGGGCCTCGGTGAACTGCCTCGGGGTTGGGAGGCCTATGGTCATGTTGACTGCCAGACATCTATCTCTTCCCCGTCAGGGATGTAGTTCTCGGCTCGGGGGAGGGCCCAGACCCTGCTCCCCGGGTGTGGAGGGTGTGCTGTCCCACCAAGTGTCCTGGGATGGGGTGGGCGAGTGGAGGACAGAGCTAGGGCAACCCTCCCCAGACTGAGGGCATCCATGAGGCTCTGGGGAGCTGGGAGGCGCCCCAGACAACCAGGCTATAGCTGAGGGTTATACCAGCCCCAGCGTGACAGCAGTGTATCAGTGGTGCACCTGGGCCTGGGCATCTTGGAGAAACCTGGGCACCGACAGGGACCTCGGTGCCCCTAAGGGCTGGGAAAGTGTGGGCCACTGCGAAGAAAGTTTTGGCGGCTCAAACTTTTCTCACTCTGAGCCCATCACTCTGCGTCCCTGAGGTTGGCTGAGTGATTTGCCACCAATTAGGCCATAATGGGCTGGACCTTGGTGGCCTGTGAGGCTCCCCGGGGGACAAATGCTCAGCGGGACACGTGGAGCCCAGTTACAGCAGCCTGAGCCTGGCGCTGGGTCCAGCGGTGGCCTGAGCCCCAAGGAGCTCTGCCTGCCCACATGTGCCCACTTTTCTTGCCTGGCCAAACTTTTAATGAGTGGAAAAGGCTACTTCTTTCACTTGACTCTGGTCCAGCCATGCCACCTGGGTCCTGCTCACTCCCTCCTTAAAGAGCCAGAGCAATTTCTGGAATATGGCTTATTGCAATTTAAATTGACCAATCAACAAGATGGGTCATGTGAGGTCTAGATGCTGAGCCACTGTGTGACCCTGGGCAAGACCTAGTCCTCTCTAGGCCTTAGTTCTCAGGGGTAATAATCACAGGGTTGGCATGAGACCCAGGTGAGATAATGCAAACTGTAAAGTGCTGGCTACCTGTGAATGGTCACTATTGCCCTTAGTTATTATTATCACAGTAGCCTGGCTGGGACCTTGACCCTGACCCCTGCTCCTAGCTGAATTAAGCCACCTCTGACCTGGGTGCTCACAGAGGCAGCTGTGGGGCCTCTCCCTGCTCTGCTGGGCCCTGGCCTGCCCTCTGCTCCAGGCTGGGCCCACCAAGCTCTTGTGCTGTTTCTAGGTTTCTCTTGGCCCAACCTCCCTTTCCCGCTCTCCTTCCCTGCCTTCTAGGCCTGCAGACAAGCATCATCATGAGTGTAAGAGCCTTGATATATAATAAGTCCAACCTTTATTTCATAGATGGGGAAACCAAGGCCTGGGAGGAGCAGGCCTTGAACCAGGGATTCCTTCCTTTTCTGGGAACTCATGGCAATAAACCTCTGTGCACATGTAGGGCTTTTAGTGTCTTTTGGCCTTCTCAGCAACCATGAGGGTAGGTAGGCATCCATCTGTTCACTTTTTTATTGTGGTTTAGCTTACAGGCTCTAAAGCCAGACTGACTGGGTTCAGATTCTTCTCTTTTTTTTAAAATGAATTTATTTATTTTTGGCTGTGTTGGGTCTTTGTTGCTGTGCGTGGGCTTTCTCTAGTTGCAGCAACGGGGGCTACTCTTCCTTGCAGTGTGCGGGCTTCTCATTGTGGTAGTTTCTCTCATTGCACAGCACGGGCTCTAGGTGCGCAGGCTCAGTAGTTGTGGTGCACAGGCTTAGTTGCTCCATGGCATGTGGGATCTTCCCGGACCAGGGCTCGAACCCGTGTCCCCTGCATTGGCTGGCAGATTCTTAACCACTGTGCCACCAGGGAAGTCCTGGGTTCAGAATCTATCTCTGGGTTCAGATTCTATCTCCACATTTATCAGACACATCTCTGTGTCCATTTCCTCAAATGGAAAAACAATAGTGCTTACTTCAAATGGTTGTTGTATTAGATGAGTTAGAATCTGTAAAATATTTGGAATGGGGCCTAGTGCACAGTGGGTTCTCAATTAATATTAGCTATATCTCTTGTTATAATTCAATCATTAAGTCAGCAAACATTAATTCTGTTCCTAATGAAAAGGGAAACCTCATATGCTGTTGGTGGGAATGTAAATTGATACAGCCACTATGGAAAACATTATGGAGGTTCCTTAAAAAACTAAAAATAGAATTACCCTATGACCTAACAATCCCACTACTGGGCATATACCCAGAGAAAACCATAATTCAAAAAACCACATGCACCCCAATGTTCATAGCAGCACTATTTACAATGGCCAGGACATGGAAGTAACCTTAATGTCCATCAACAGAGGAATGGATAATGAAGATGTGGCACATATATACAATGGAATATTACTCAACCATAAAAAGGAATGAAATTGGGTCATTTGTAGAGACGTGGATGGACCTAGAGAGTGTCATACAGAGTGAAGTAAGTCAGAAAGAGAAAAGCAAATATCGTATAATAACACATATATGTGAAATCTAGAAAAATGGTATATATGATCTTATTTGAAAAGCAGAAATAGAGACATAGACGTAGAGAACAAATGCATGGATACCAAGGGGGAAAGGGGTGGGGAGGGAGGAACTGGGAGACTGGGATTGACACATATACATTATTGATACTATGTATAAAATAGACAACTGATGGGAACATACTGTATAGCACAGGGAACTCTACCTAATGCACTGTGGTAACCTAAATGGGACAGAAGTCCAAAAGGGAGGGGATATCTTTACGTGTATGGCTGATTCATTTTGTTGTGCAGTGGAGGCTAACACAACATTGTAAAGCAACCACACTCCAGTAAAAATTGATAAGAAATAAAAAAATTTAAAAATTGGGCTCCTACTATGTGCTGAGCTTGGTGTGCTAGGCCCTGGGGATATAGCTGTGAATGAGACTGACTTTGGGGCTCAATTTTGTGAAATAAAACCATAATTTCAAGACCAGGAGGTGTGGCAGGCTGAGGTGGGGATAAGCCAGGGACACAGCTGAGAGGTCCTGACCCGCGTGGGGGTGGAGGAAGGCACACACAGTCAGGGAATTCTTCTCAGAAGAGGTGGAAGGGGCCATCATTTATTGAGTGCTTAGACTAGGTCGGGCCCTGTGCTAAGTGCTTTATATCCATTATTTCAGTCCATCCTCACACAAACCTGTGAGGTAGATGGTGCTCTCTCTTTTTTAAAAAAATTATTTTATTGAAGTATAGTTATTTACAATGTTGTGTTAATTTCTCCTGTACAGCAAAGTGATTCAGTTATACATATATATGTATATTCTTTTTTATATTCTTTTCCATTATGGTTTATTAGAGGATATTGAATATAGTTCCCTGTGCTATACAGTAGTATCTTGTTGTTCATCCATTCTATATATAATAGTTTGTATCTGCTAATCCCAAACTCCCAGTCCATTCTCTCCCCACTCCCCTACCACAAGTCTGTTCTCTATGTCTGCGAGTCTGTTTCTGTTTCATAGATAGGTTGTGTCATGTTTTAGATTCCACATATAAGTGATACAGGGTATTTGTCTTCCTCTTTCTGACTGACTTCACTCAGTATGATAATATCTTGGTCCATCCATGTTGCTGCAAATGGCATTATTTCATTCTTTGTTATGACTGAGTAGTATTCCATTGTATATATGTACCACATCTTCTTTATCCATTCCTCTGTTGATGGACGTTTAGGTTGTTTCCATGTCTTGGCTATTATGAATAGTGCTGCTACGAATATTGGGGTGCATGTATCTTTTTGAATTATAGTTTTCTCTGGGTATATGCCCAGGAGTGGGATTGCTGGGTCATGTGGTAACTCTATTTTTAGTTTTTTGAGGAACCTCCATACTGTTCTCCATAGTGGCTGCACCAATTTACATTCCCACCAAGAGTGTAGGAGGGTTCCCTTTTCTCCACACCCTCTCCAGCATTTGTTTTTTGTAGACTTTTAAATGACGGCCATTCTGACTGGTGTGAGGTGGTACCTCATTGTAGTTTTGATTTGCATTTCTCTAATAATTAGCGATGACAGATGGTGCTCTCTTTTCACTGAAGAGAAAATTGATGGTTAAGTTACTTGTCTAAGATCCCAGTCAGTAAATGGTGAGGCTGGGGTCCAATCCAGTGTTGTCTAACCCCAAGTCTTGTCCCCTTTCTTCTCCCATGAGGGAGCTTGTGGTGGTTGTTATGACAGGCAGATGGCATGGGCAGGATATGGGATGTGGCCCTAGATAGAGAAGAGATGCTGTCACAGGCAATGCTGGCTTTGCTGATGAGGGCCCAGATCCAGGGTGTCCCCTCCACCTCTGGCAGAGAGGCAGACTGTATAGTGGTTACCAGCATAGGCCCTGCCCCCAGGCTGCCTGGGTTTCAATCCACTCACTACCAGTGTGACCTAGTGCAAGATACTTAATTTTTCTGTGCCTCAGTTTCCTCCTCAGTAAAATAGAAATAATGATAATAGCAAATGCTTGTAGTAATTCCAAGTGCTTTCCTCTAAGAATTTTACATCTCTTACTTATTTAATCATCATGGTCTCATGCCCCCCCCTTTTTTTCCTGCCGGGTGGGGATAACACCTGGGTAATTGTAAGGTATAAGTTAGTTAATACATACAAAGCACTTAGAGCAGTGCTTGGTACATAGGAAGTGCTCAGTAAATGTTAGCTGTTATTATTATCCAGCACTACAGAGTGGCCAAAAGGCCACAAACAGGATCCCTAAAATATAATGACGCACATGATGATAACAATAACAATAGTCCGTGCCCTCATGGCTCTACAAGCACTTTTCAGTGTCACTTTCCAGGAACTTCCACATCTATGCTTTCATTGGAGAACAGGGAGGCAAGTGTGTTCCAAAGTGTATTTCATGCAACACATTTCCACAGGATGCCAAGAGTGTCTTTTAAAGAAGAGGTTTTCTGTTCAACTTAGTTTGGAAAACACTGAATTAAACCAAGGCAAACAGTTTTCTTCTCTGAGAGGCTCTAATTCACTAAAATGCATTGTCAGCCTCCACAAAAGCAGAGGGAGATACAGTATCCAGTGTTTCTCCAAATTATTGGGCCATGGAATCCCTTGCTCTGAGGAGCATCTGTGTGGGTTGTGAGGCCTGGAAGACACATGAAAACACTGGAGTAAAGAACTTTGGCTTTGAATCACTTCCTGGCTCTGTGCCTTCCGGTCAAGTCATTGTGATCCCAGGCCTCAGTGTTCCTATCTGTGAAATGGAAATAACGGTACACATCTGACAGGTCCCGTCAGCGTTGGTATGAAGACTAAACGAGGTAATTGGTGTAACAATGCACCCAGCATAATTCCTGGCTAATGGTAAATGGGCAGTATGCGCATTATCGTACAGCAACCCTATTACCCCCATTCAAATAAGCAGAGCTCAGGGAGGTTAGCAAGTAGTTCCCGAGCCCCTTCAATTTCATGAGTATGGCTAGAGCACCCACACAGCTCCAGCTGAGGGCTGAGGGCGCCACAGACTTTCCCTTTTAGGGTCATCGGTTTCGGTGGGGCGAGGGAGAGTGCACCGGGGTCCCCAGCCTAGTCCTCGGTGGCAGCCGAGCCGGGGGGGCCGGGGGAGGGAGGTGGTATGGGAGCGCTCCCGGTGTACAGCCGGGGGCAGCGATGGACACGCCTAGTGGGAAGCTGCGGAAACTCTGCAGCTGGCGTCTGCGTTGCTAGGAGACGGCCTCTGGCGGCTTCGCCCAGCCAGGTGGCCAAGGCCGAGCTTCTCTGGCCGCCGCGCTCCCGCGGGGCTCGTTAGCTCAGCCCGGCCGGCCGCCGCCGCCCCGGCCCCGGGGAGCCGGGCCACCTCGCAAACAGCGGACCCGCCGCGCGCTGACGAGGCCCGGGGGCGACTAGCGGCGTCTTGAACCGCCGGGCTGGCGGCGCGCCCGCGAGCACTAGGCGCCGCCGGGACCCAGGACACTCGAGGCAGGTGCGCTTCCC